>NC_000074.6:115390247-115570247 GCF_000001635.26 Mus musculus | reverse complement strand
CCTAGGTCACCCAACAAGTGGAGGTACCACAACAACCAGGTATGGGAGTGGAGTTGGCCTCATGTCTCTGCTCGCTTCAGTAAAAGAAATGTAGTGGAGCTAGCCAAGCAGAAGAAACAACGCAGAGCTGCAGACCAGCAAACACTGTCTGGCATGAGTCTCAAAGTTAGATATATGCATATACAAATGCACGCTTGTGTTTATGGATACCAAGATGGTCATGGGGGAGATGCTATTGCAGAAAAGTCCTCTTGAGTGCCATCTCGTGAAGCTGTTTTGGAATTGCTGTTAAAGCATTGTATTTGCCCATCAGTGGCAGAGCTTACGGTTATAAATCATCTGAACTTCTGGTAATAGTTCACTTGATTTGTGTCAGTATGGGCTTCCCTGTATCACATGTATAGTCAAAACTCCAATGTCATGGAGTCAAAACTCCAATGTCGTGTTTCCATCCACATTGAAGGTCTGGATGACACGGCGAGGCATGAAGAGAGACTCAGAGCAGCTCAGGCTTGGACCTGATGGCTGGTTAACACCCATCTGACACTTTCTGATGTGGACAGCTAGTAAATATTCTAAGACTCTGAGGCCATGTGTTCTTTATTAGGACTTGGGTTACACGAAAGGGTTTAACCTCAAGACTCCTTCCAGATAACCAAATCCACAGTTGTTCCCGTCCCTTATATAAAGCAAGGTACTGTTTACAGATAACCCACATGCATGCCATTAGATATTTTAATCATCTCTACGTGATTTATAATACCCAACACAATATAATTTTTTATTATTTATTTTGACTGTTTTGAGACAAGCCTGATGTAGTCTAGGCCGGCCTCAAACTAAAAATGGCCTTGACCTTCTGATCCTCCTTGCTCCACCAGTTCAGTACTGTGCTCCCAGGAGCGACCACCACATCTAGCTAAATGCCTTAAAAAATCACTATCGCATGATATTATTAAGGAACTTGTGATAAGAGAAACAAATATATACATGTTTAGCTCAGATACATCCCCCCTAATATTACTGACCCATAGTCGGTTGCCTCTGAGCATGAGGAACCAAAAGATAAGTGTATTCTGCCATGGGTCACAAAAAGTATTCAAGTTTTCGCAGATCATGCTTAATAAGATGGGGTCACTTTGTCCTAGTTAAACTTGACTTGCACAGATAGGTCAAGGACAGGGCTCGGCCTTTCCTTGAAGTCCAGCAAGGGACCTAAATACAACAAGATGCCTCTAAATATTAGTATACTCTTTCCTGGCTTGAGGGCACAGTTACAGGATTTTGGGGCATTTCAGTATCAGTGGGTGTGGCTGTAAATTAGGACAGCAAGGATCTAACTCTGGAAGATGGCCCGAAGTCTCCAGGAAAAGAGCTATGCTGACTTCTTGCTAGCTTTCTTCCTGGGCTGTCTGATGTCTTGTCTTCAATGAGCATATTTTACTATTGCTCCGAAGAAGATGTTTTTTTACATGCACACGCTTCAAGCGTTTTGCTGACTCAGAGGAGAACGTTTCATTTTAATCCCCAACATGGAAGCTATTTGCATTTTTTCAATAACTAGCTGCAGTTATGATTCAGAATTAAAGCTTAAACCACAAAATAACACGAAGGAGTTTAGGCCCCCGGCCTGCGATGCTTCTAGGAAGGTAAGGTCATGACTTCCTCTTTTGAAGATTTAGCTGACAGGGACATGAGTAAAGAGAAGGGGAGTGGTTTGGGAAGAACTGCCTTGGGTACTTGTGTAAAATACCATCTCCTCTCTTGTCGCATGAAAGATTCTCTGTGTGGCCTCCTGTAGATAGGAAGTACCTGTGCTGGTATACAGAAGGTGCTTATAAGTGTTTATTAAAAGGGCCACATACATCACCTTCTCTTTTCCCATAATGCCTAGCTCAGGGCCTGACATTGATGCAGATACCCTCTTAATCTAAGCAAACAGATAATGTGCATATTTGTGAAAGAGCTTTGTCTCCAGGTCAGGATGCCCAGTCTCGTTCCAGGTCCCGAGCACATGGCTTTCCCTAAGTAAATGATAATAAAGAGACACATTTTCCTGGAGGGCATCATCCTGAGTGAGGTAACACATTCACAAAGAAACTCACACAATATGTATTCACTGATAAGTGGATATTAGCCCCAAACCTAGGATACCCAAGATATAAGATATAATTTGCTAAACACATGAAACTCAAGGAGAATGAAGACTGAAGTGTGGACACTATGCCCCTCCTTAGATTTGGGAACAAAACACCCATGGAAGGAGTTACAGAGACGGAGTTTGGAGCTGAGATGAAAGGATGGACCATGTAGAGACTGCCATAGCCAGGGATCCACCCCATAATCAGCATCCAAACGCTGACACCATTGCATACACTAGCAAGATTTTATTGAAAGGACGCAGATGTAGCTGTCTCTTGTGAGACTATGCCGGGGCCCAGCAAACACAGAAGTGGATGCTCACAGTCAGCTAATGGATGGATCATAGGGCTCCCAATGGAGGAGCTAGAGAAAGTAGCCAAGGAGCTAAAGGGATCTGCAACCCTATAGGTGGAACAACATTATGAGCTAACCAGTACCCCGGAGCTCTTGACTCTAGCTGCATATATATCAAAAGATGGCCTAGTCGGCCATCACTGGAAAGAGAGGCCCATTGGACTTGCAAACTTTATATGCCCCAGTACAGGGGAATACCAGGGCCAAAAAGGGGGAGTGGGTGGGCAGGGGAGTGGGGGTGGGTGGATATGGGGGACTTTTGGTATAGCATTGGAAATGTAAATGAGTTAAATGCCTAATAAAAAATGGAAAAAAAAAAAAGAAGCTATAATGGCAACATTGGCATTTTCTGCCATTCAAATTACTTTAAAAGAATAAGAATATACAGCTCAAAGTTCAAAAAAAAAAAAAAAAAAAAGAGACACATTTCAGGAGTCTCCCGAAGTGCTACCGTACAAGGGAAATTACCTTGAGTCGGGCGACATGATTAACCTAAATTAACCTGAGATAGCAGTGTGTGAACATTAGCATAAGCAAGAGAGACATCAGTGTCTCTTGTCTGCCAAGGGAGTAAACAGAGTTTTTCCTCAATCCCAGCCTTCATTCGCTGTGGGCCTGTCGGTGCTGTGACAAAATAGGAGAAAAAAAAAAGGAAACATTTCAGTGTGACCTCATTTATAAGTTTTCCTGACTTGTATCAGCTTCTCTTAATTTCTGCATGATTACAGTTCTGACCTCTACCCAGACTCTGCCTAAATATGATGCCGTCTTTGTAAAATAGACATCAGACAGAGCCTGCACAGAGAGCCGGTTCTGTGGGTTAAGTGTGTGCTGTGCAAATATGAAGCCCCGAGTTCAAATCCCCACCACCCCCAAAAAAGCTGGCAAGGTGATTTGTGTTTGTATTCCTGGTGCTAAGGCAGATGGCAGAGACTGGAGAAGCCTGGGGGGGGGGGGGGTTGCTGGTCCACCAGTCTAGCTAATCTGAAAGCTCCAGGTTCAGTGAGGGACTTCTTCTTAAAAAGGGGAGGTGGAGAACAGTAGGAGACACCTAAAGTTGACCTCTGACCTCTACACATATGTATATTGTATGTTGATGAGTGTTCCTATGCATAGGCACACCACACACGTACACATACACACACACACACACACACACACACACACACACACACACACACACACACACACACACAAACAGAGAGAGGGGGGCAGTAAAACAGATAAAATGAAAACCAGAGGTCTGAGCAATAACACTGTTTGAATTTCAGGACAATTGCAGGAATCATTAGATATTATCTTCTTTAGGGATTTGGCATGTTCTTCGTTAGATTGCTATCAGGCCAGGGGAAAAACAACCTCTTTATTATTTGAATCAGTTTCCAGCACCTCATGAATTAGAAGCTCACACCCGAAGGAGTATTTTCAGCTTAATGGAAACAATTTATCTAACACTTCCAACTCTTTACAAGATTCTACATTGATAGATGGACGTTTCTGCTATGTAGGTACATTCCATAGTAGCTTGTTCAACACAAGTGAACATCTGTATTAAAAAAAAAAAAAGCCAAAGCCAATAAAAGACAATTTTTATCTAATAAGGTTACATTGCAAATAACCCCCCAAATACGATTTTATGTATTGTGTTAAAATCAAGCCCAGGAGGTAGCAAGTGGGCATATTTGCTTTTAAACGACACTTCATGGGTTGGCTTGTGTTTAATGTGATGAGATGGTATGTATGTTCACGGTAGGCGAGAGCTGATGTCAACGAAAATAGCATTGAGTTGCTCAATAATAAGGGGACCATGTGCTTTGCAGAAGTGTTTTCAGAACTGCTTAAGTAATCATCAAAGATACTCTCCAGAGTCCCCACCTATTCTGCAAAGAGAAGGTTGCCCCCTTGAAAAGAAAGTGTGGACAGGTCACTTGAAAGCTCATAACCTGATGTGGCTCCTGCCAATGACTTCCTTGGAGGAGAAGATGGCCGAGAGCTACCCGGGGCCTTCTGAAGAGCCCCCACCCCCCCTAACAATCTAAGTCAGTCCTGGGAGATAGTGCCTTTTTTAGTGCTGGACGGAAGCTTTCCCTGTGTTCTTCTGATTCGTCCACCTCCAGCGATAAATCCCTACGTCCAGGACAAAGGCGATAACTTCTTATAAGTCACTCAGGTGGGTTCTTTTTGTATGTGATGGGGTGGAAACCCGGGCCTCAGGAATGCTGAATGTTGTGATTTGAATATGAATCCCCCCCATAGGTGCATATGTTGGATCTGAGTCCCCCCCCCCATAGGTGCATATGTTGGATCTGAGTCCCCCCCCCATAGGTGCATATGTTGGATATGAATCCCCCCATAGGTGCGTATGTTGGCTATGAGTCCCCCCCATAGGTGCGTATTTTTGATATGAGTCGCCCCCATAGGTGCATATGTTGGATATGAATCCCCCCATAGGTGCATATGTTGGCTTTGAGTCCCCCCCCATAGGTACGTATGTTGGATATGAGTCCCCCCATAGGTGTGTATGTTGGATATGAGTCCCTAGCTGGTGTTACAGGACTAGAATCTTGTAAAACATTTAAGAGAATGAAGCCTGACAAGAGACAGTGGGTCATTGGACTGAAGCCATCAAGTGTAACAGACTGAGCCCCACCCTACCCCCATTCCTGATCTATTCAGATATGGCAAGCCATGCTACAAGAACTACAGAGGCCCAGCAGTCATGTTTTCTTGCCATAGTAGATGGCATCCCCCTGAATCTGTGGAGGTGAGACCTTGTGCTCTTAAATTGCTTCTGTTGAGTATTTTGTCAGTGATGAGAAAGGTACTTGACACAGGAGGGAAGCACGGTACCACCCAGCTACCAACACCAAACTGCCACCACCGAGCTACTACCACTGAGCTGTCTCCCATTTGTCACCCCCCATGTGTTCGTTCCAAAACTACATCTTCCTCTGCCCTGATCTACATTGAAGCCACTGCTCGATTCTCTGTTTCCTACATAGTAACTTCTTACTAAACACTTGCTGTGTATGCATATGAAAAGGGAAGTCCTTGATCCTTCCAGAATAAGTAGAAATCAGAATCAAGTGAAGAAAAAAAAAAAAGAAAGAATCACTTTTAAGGCTGATGATATTTTCTGCAAGATTATGTTTTGACTGAAACAATAAGGAGATATGATAACTGGGGAGTGGGAGGGTTAACAGCTATAGGATGTTGAGTGTTCAACCAGGACCTCAGTGATGTGCCAGAGATTCATGCTAAATAGCAAGGATACAGCTGTTTTGGTACCCACTCATTCAAGGGTCCAGTGGTGGGTTGTTTTAGAAATGGCTGAAAGTGGTTCAATGGCACACCTACCCAACTATCAGCAGTGTGAATCCCTGATCTTTGCTTCCTCAGTGACTCCTAACAAGTCATTTAACTTCCCAAAGTCTATCCCTAGCCTCAAGTGTGCAGAAAGCCACACCCCCCTCCAAGTGGTGAGGTGCCAGGACCATGGAAGGGACTGGTGAGGGCCTCCTTTAGTACATCCAGGTTAGGAAGAGATGTGTTATATTCTTGATCAACATAAAATCCTTGCAGCGTCTTCATCTATCTTCTCCTGTTTCTTTTTGTGTTTTATAATGGACAGAAAATCTTCAAGTTCCATGATAGGATGCGTTCAGATCAAATGGCATGAAAACTATACCATGATGGGTTCTGAATACACACGTGGACAATTTTTTTGTTGGTGGTGGTTTTGTTTTTGTTTGTTTATTTGTTCTCATTTAAGAGCCAGGCCCAGGATGACTCACTGAGGCTCAAACACTATAGCAGTGCTGTCCAGAGGAATCCACTCAGTCAGGGGGAGGAATCTTTGCTCTGTAAGTGTCCCTTGGCTCTGGTGGCCATTCCTGCTTGCACCTCACTATGTGGACAGATAGATAATCTCATGGCTTTGCCACTCACAATGTCAAAAGTCAACCATGAAGTTTTCTTTCCTCTTCTGTATCCTCAAAGTCAGACTCTTAACTCTCAAAATACAAACCATTTCTACAGATGACCTTTATCATGGATGTGACCAAGATAGCTCACAGAAGCAAGTTAAGGGAGGGAGGGTCCAGTTCAGCTCACAGGTTAGAGGATGCTGTCTGCATAGAGAGGAAAGTGTGGCATCTAGCGCTGCTCAGCCTTGATTGCATCAGGAAGGTGATGCCGGCTTCTGGTTCAGCTTCAGGCTGAGCTCTCTGATTCCTGACCCATCAAGGTGTGACTCAAACACATCACAGACTCCTATCACCACAGACTAATCCACTAGAGCAAGCCATACCTGTTCTTCTACAGCCAGGCTCCTGATCTGAGCCAACATAAATAAAACCCTCTCCTAGGTCTTAGCAGAGCAGCAGAGAGAGTATAGCTACTTACTAACACTTACTTAGAATGGCTAGTGTGGGCTGAGCAGATGGTACACTGGGTAAGAGCATTCACTGCTCACGCAGGAGGACCTGAGCCTGACTGAAATTCTCAGCACCCATGTAAAAGATTCAGACATGGCGTGGGACCCAAGCCTTGTGGGAGGCAGGGACAGAGGCAGGAGGATCTCTGTGGTTACTGGCTGCCAGCCTAGCTCCAGGTTCAGTGAGAGACCTTGTTTCAAGGAAATGAGGTAAAGAGTGATGAAATGGGACACCAATGTCCTCTTCTGACTTCTATGTATGTATGCATAAGTACCTTATCCACACAACATACACACACACACACACACAAATACACACCAAAGAATGAATTAAATCTAACATAATCTTACAGTCTTAGCAAGGGTGACCATTGATGTCACTACTGTCACTCTATGTCACACTTTTGGGTGGCCATGCTGTGGCCAAGCTATGTGTGTGTCCTTTAGTTTGAAAAGCCCCACTTTAGGATGGTGAACACTGCCCCACAGTCCTCGAAACGCCTGCTCAACTGACCTCTTTCCTAAGTGCAGCGCTCCAAGCAACTGACAATTGCTTTCAAATCCCTTTAAGCTGCAGCAAGGCTCTCTGACTTTTACAAAACATTTCCAGTCCTTGTTCCCTTTCCCTGTCATGGCACTCTGAGCTAGACACGGGGAGAATGAGTGATTTATCACCCAAGCAGGGTCACTTCTAGAGGTGAAAGGGTGCTATTAATAATCACGCCAGGACAACAGGTGCAAAGTGGGGCTGTCCTGGGCAAACAGACATGGGACACCCCAGCTAGGCAAGACAAGCCATCTCAGGTTACCGATGAAGCAACAGAGGACAAGGATTAGCATACTAGCAACAGGCAATGCTGACCTCTGACCTCAAGATTTGGGGTTTCTGATCTGGCTTTGTTGTTGTTGTTATTCGTTGTTGTTGTTTTGTAGAAACAATATACAGGGCTCTTCCAGAGTGATCTGTATAGCTCGGTAAATATCCTACAGAGATATTTACTATGAGACAGAGAGAGAGAGAGAGTATGTACTTATCACAGAGAGATAAAGGAACACTTATCTTCTCTCTCCCTCCTCCTGCTTCCCCTCTTCTTCCTGCTCCTCCTCCTCCCTCTCTGTCTCCCCCTAGCCAGGTTACTGACGGTTTACTTTGTCTAAGGAAAGACTCTGGGGACTAAACACCCCTTTCACAGGAGCCAGTATCTGATATATTGTTTTTATTAAGATGGTCTCTGCTCAAGAGAACGGTCTTCCATGCTCACATTAGTGTCTTGTAGGGCTAAAAGCTGATTTGAAATAGCATCATAATATACCACAATCAAAACTAGGAGAAAGCACAATAAAGGGGCCTAAGGGAGTGTGGCTGTTCCAAAAGCAGCTCTGAGATCCAGCAGGGATGCGGAGCCTGAAGGAAACTGGTCTTCACCGCGGTTCAGATCACCAAGAACATTTCTTTCTGTCTCTCCATCCTTCCAGGACCTTGTCCAATGGGTATTTAGTTTGAAATCTGCTAGGCTCTATGGATGGCCCGACACAGTGGCATGCGGGAGGGAAGGCTGGAGGGGCACGTGAGTGTCATAGGTTATCAGCGGAAGATGGACTTTGCCTTCCGAGTGAGATTCCCAACTCTGTTGCCTGCTGAGTCTGTGTCGCTGACAAGCTCTGGTCTCCTCACTGGTTAAACTAGCTGCTGTAAAGAATAGATAGATTAGCCAGCTAATCAGAGCTGCTAGCAGGAACTGATACTTATAAAAAGAGACCTATGCCTATTTAAACCTAATGATTTAGTACATATTAATTTTTACCAAGAGCGGAACTTCACCCCCCCCCCCAACATACACACAGAGGGTCCCATGCTCTTTTTGGTGGGTGTTGCTTTGAAGAGTTCCTGATTGCTGCTTATCTTGGTTCCTACGGAGCGATTAGCCAGAGTGACTCATGGAAGGAGTCTATCTGGAATCTCCGGTGGACTCTGGAATGAGGGTAGCATAGTAAGAGATTACAGGGAAGGGCCCTAAGTCGCTTAAGCCCTTCTGAACAATAAACGTTCAGCTATTTTTCCATGAATCCCTGTCTCCAACTCCCTGCCTGTTGCTTCATCTTGGGGTCAGAGAAATAAAACCTCTGCCTCTGCATTTCCAGTCACCCTCCTCCACATTGATCGAGATCAAACACAGCAAGCATGACATCACCCTCTACGCTGGGTACCTTTTCCTGTCCTCTCCAGTTAATTTTCAGCCTGGTTCTTAGAAATGTTTGTCATAGACCCCTCATGCGGTCCTTTTGCAGACTTAAAGAAACTGAGACTCGAGCTGGACCCAGTGTCCTGCACTTTGTGATCCCAGCATCGAGGAACCAGAGACAGGCAGATCCCAGCCACTTGCTGGCCAGCCTAGCCTCACCTGCTTGATGAGCTCCAGGCCAGAGAGAGATGCTGACTCGATACATTGAAAACTAGAAAAGGTGAACAGTCCTGGAAGGGCCACACCGAGGTCCCCATGTATGTGAACATACGTGTGAATGCACCTGCACACACGTCAGTAACACACCAATCCATACACACAGAGAAATGGAGGCTGCTAAGGAACTGCAGAGACATTCAGAGACAGAGACAGGCTGTGAGAATGCTGTCTGTGTATCCGTCTGCAAGAGCCATGTTGCTTTGCCTTAGTATTTTGTCTTTGCATCATTTAAGCATCCTATGAACGTGGTGAGACGTGTGTAAGTGGTACTGTCAAGGAGAAAGTAAACATGACCACACTCCCAGAGTCATGTTTTCACCGTATCTCATGACTGCGGTTGTGTGGGTGTGTTTATGTGTGTATGTGAATACATGTATGTATATGTGTATGAGTGTATGAGTATGTGTGTATGAGTACATATGTATGTATGTGTACATATATGTGTATGCATACATATGCTTTTGTGTGCTTATATGTATGTGTATGGTATATATGTATATGTGCATATACATGTATGTGTATGTTTATATGTATGCATATATATACTTTTGTGTGTTTATATGTATATATATGATATATGTGTATATGTGTTCATGTGCATATACTTGTGTGTAACATGCTCATGTGTTTAAATGTGTTTAAGTAACAGAAATTGTTCTATGCTATAAATTTTTACTTGCCTCCCTTATTTAATATCCTATTGTGATTTTATTATTTCTATATAATTTACCTAACAATTATTTCAGAAATGATAGCTTATAAACTAAGTATTTCTCTGTACAAAAACCATGCCTATATATGATAATAAATATATATATACTGTCATGGTTAAGATTAGTGTTCAACTTAACAGGCTCTAGAATCATCTGGAAGCTAACCTCTGAGAGTTTCTAGCTTAGTGCTAGCTTAGGTCGATTGGGATAGGAAAGCCTAGCCTGAGGACAGATAGCACACACCATGGGCTGGGATCCTAGGATGAGTTTAAAAGGAGAAGCCGGGAGTGATGGAGCACACCTTTAATCCCAGCACTTGGGAGGCAGAGGCAGGTGGATTTCTGAGTTCGAGGCCGGCCTGGTCTTACAAAGTGAGTTCCAGGATAGCCAGGGCTACACAGAGAAACCCTATCTCAAAAAAAAAAAAAAAAAAAAAGGAGAAAGAGAGCTGAGCACTAGCGTTCACCTCCCTCTGCTTCCTGCCTGCTGATGTAATAGGACCAGCAGCCTGAGGACCCCGCTTGCCTTCCCTGGAGATGGGAAGCCCAGACAATCTCTCCCTTCCTTATGGAACTTTTTTCAGTTGTCAGACATTCTTTCCTAGCAATGGGAAGTAAATGGTAGCAAGAACTCATATATAATAGTAACCCTCTTTCACTTTGGGGGGTGGTTATGTGTAGTCTTTCTCAGTCATGAAAATCTTCGGTTCTTCCCTTTGCCCTGTATCTTGCATGAGACTGTACATGTCTGAACTGCTTCATCGACTCCCGGAGTCGATTTGTATTGCCGTTTCTCTAATGGAAAAGCAGAGGCTTAGGAAAGGGACATCCATCTTTAAAACAGATGGCATGAAGCAGGGGGAAAAGTCAAACTCAAGGTTTGTAGGTGCCACTGTGACCTCAATCCCAGTGCCCCGGCGTCTCTCAGCTCGACCTGCCTCTTCTTAGAAGTTGCTGGTCTCTGACATCAGAGCCCGTGTCTCTGTTTAAGGATTTTCCCAGAAGGAGGGGAGAGACTTCTTCTAGGAGGCCCTGGATGGTGAGGTACAGGAGCAGCCTTTGGAGGCCTGTCTGGGTCCTGACTGCCTCTCTCCTGTCAGAGCCATCTTTACTCAAAGAATGTGTCCAGCAAAATGATCCCATACTCGTCACCTGCCTCACATCTGACCTCTAACCTGTCTCTCATTAGACATCGCCCTTAATCCCTGAACTGTATTCCTTCAAAGACAAGGGCTTTTATGACACTCACTTTTCCCTGACTGTGAGGCCCTGCTGGCTGCCTCACAGAGGTGGCCTGAGATTTGATAGGGATTAAATCCATACTTCCCTCTCTGTCAGACTTCCCACTGTGGCAGGGAATGAACCCCCCCCCCCCCCCTTTAGAGTAAAGATGGCTCTAACAGGAAAGAGGCAGGGCTTGCTAGGCGTTTGGAAGGCGAGCTGTTGCTTCTTGCCTCTCTGCTTGTTCTACTTTTCACATGTCCAAAACCTGTCTTTGACCACCATGGCAGGCGAGAGGTTGAGTTCCTTATAGAAAATAGTCTTCTCTGGGCCTAGTTCTTTACCGAGCTCTTTGGAAATCCCTGCTTGGCTGTTGGTTACTGTTGTTTTATTTTGTGTTTTCTCCTTCCCGCTGGGTCTCAGAAGACTCTTAAGGATTGTGTAACTGGCAATGGCTTGACCCTTGGATTTCTTTGCACGGTGCCTGTAATCCCGTCCCCCACATCACTCTCCTGGGCCTGCCAGAACAGTGTCTCCCTGATTTGTTAGCAGAAAGTAACCGGAGTTTACTCTCTTATAATCCAGGGGACTAAAGACATGAAATGTGGGCCACATCTCCCACCCCCCCACCCCCAAAGGGCCTGGAAGAGAATCCACCCCATGCCTTGGTCCTAGCAGAAGAGTCTGACCCTGAGGCTGGCTCTGTTCAGTACCTCTGTCTGCACATGGCCTGCTTTTCTACATCTAAGTCCAAGCCACTCCTTCTTTTATCTTCTCTTCTTTCTCTTATCAAGGTGCCAGCTCTTTAGGCTTAGGGTAATTTCAACTCAAGCTACTTAACTAATTACCAGCCCCAAAGCTCGTATTTTCAGATATGCTCATGTTCTGAAGTTTCTAGCATGAGTAAATTTCCAGGGAGGAACACCTCACATACACCCGCTACTGCCACCGCCACAGCCAGCCCCACCCCACAACTTTCTTCTCTCTCGCTATGGGAGGCACGGACCATCGGCTTCCCTCCGCATGTCTGTATCACACTCTCATGGAGAAATGATGCCCACCCTAAGATAAAGAAGAATCTTGGAGATCCTTTCACCAGAAGTACTCTCTGTAATGACACTGTCCTCAATTCCCATGGGAGCCATAGGACATGTGACTGTGGAGAATTTGGAGCGTGTCTAGGTTACTGAGGATTCCAACAATTCATATTAACCATGTTGTACATACATGCAGTTAGCCATGTGTGCACAGCATGTTAACCCTCTACTTACAGGTAATCTGGAGCCCCCAAGGCTCACACATCCTTGTCCACAGAGACGTTACAGTTAGTGGCAGTACCAATTTCCTTAAAACGTACAGATCAGGAAATGGTGGCTTTGGGGTCACTTTGAAACCTCTGTGTCTTTTTAAGGGTTGCAAGTGAAGATTATATATATATATATATATATATATATATATATATATATATATATATATATATATATATGTATATATATATATATATATATAATAAAGTGGTTGAAAAGAATAGATAATAATGTTTCATGTCCTGTGAATATGATATGAAGTTCAAATCACAACATCCAGAAAGTATGGCTGCATTAAGGACAGCCTCCCCCACTTCCTGCCCCTGACATCTCTCCTAGCTTTGTTACTTCTGGCTATGGTGTTGATTGCCTTGGGAAGAATCTTGCCTCAAAGACAACACCACTTACCATATGGATCTTTATAGAAAGAGGTTATAGCCTCTGCTTTATCCTTCTGGCCTACCCTGTGCCTAAATGGGAAAGTTTGTAGGTTAGGAGAAAGGAAACTTGGTGGTCTATGCCATGATCTCAGATTGTGAGAGGCAGAAGCAGGGAGATCTGGAGTTAAAGGTTATTATTGCTGGGCTCGTATCGAGTTTAAGGCCAGACTGAGCCACGTGAGCTTTAGTAAAAAAAAAAAAGAAGAAGAAGAAGGAGGAGGAGGAGGAGGAGGAGGAGGAAGAGGAGGAGGAGGAGGAGGAGGAAGAGGAGGAGGAGGAGGAGGAGGAGAAGAAGAAGAAGAAGAAGAAGAAGAAGAAGAAGAAGAAGAAGAAGAAGAAGAAGAAGAAGAAGAAGAAAAGAAGAAGGAGGAGGAGGAAGGAAGAAGGAAGGAAGAAGAAAGAAAGAAAGAAAGAAAGAAAGAAAGAAAGAAAGAAAGAAAGAAAGAAAGAAAGAAAGAAAAGAGTGAGAGGAGAGAAGAAAAAGAATGGGGAAGAAGAGGAAAAAAGAAAGAAAGGAAAGAGGAACTGAGGGAAAGGGAAGATGGGAAGGAAGGAAAGAAAGGGCTAAGAAAGGAGGACAGGCATTTTGCACCTTCAGACACAGGGCAGATATCTATAGTGAATCAGATATCAGCTCTCGGCACTGAGCAAGTCAGTAAGTACATCAAAGTGCTGATATCACAGGGCAAGAGAAAGAGCAGATCTGCTTGCCTTTGTCTGTTAAACATATATAGTAACCCAGGCTGGAGAGAATGGAGGAGGGTGAAAGGGAGAGGGAGAGAGGGGAAGGGGGAGGGAGAGGGGGGAGGGGGAGAATGTATGCATGCAAACATGTGCCCTATGGCATATATGTTGAGACAGAGGACAACTTTCAGAAATTGGTTTTCTCCTTCCACCGTGCCAGTCCCCGAGATGGAACTGAGGTTGTAAGGCTTGGCTGCAAGCACCTTTAGCCACCAAGCCATCCTGCTTGTTTCCTCTCCACTTTATTTTTTGAGGCAGGACTTCTCAGTGAACTTGGAGCGTACCCATTCAGTTAGGTTATCCAAAGAGACAGCAAGCCGTAGGCGCTCTCCTGCCTCTACCTTCCCAAGGCGAGCGTTACCACATCAACCTTGTTTACATGGGTCTGGAGGATCAAACTGAAAAATTCACACTTGTACAGCTAACACTTTACCCATTGAGCCATTGCCCAACCCCAGATCTGTGCTGTAACTGTCATGAACCAAGCTCACAGTACACCATCCGTGGTTTCCTTGTGCACCCTGCCATGCATTGGGCACCTAGCACATAGGATATTCACTCTACCCTTGAGCTGAGGTTGCTCTCATAATCCCGAGGACAAGGAGCAAGCTCTGGTGCAGGCAGCGTGTGACAGGGTTCACGAGGGCTACAGATGATGGTCAGGGGCCCCTTCTCTGGCTTCTCCTCCTGTCATTCTTAGAAACACACTGTCTTATTACTTCCTTCCTTCATCCAGGTGGTAGCAACACAACCCAAGGAAAAGGAGAACTTGAGCAGGCTCTGGAGGGAAGGCATCCTGTAATTAGGGAAGTGGAAACTAGAACGGAGTGAAGAGCTGGGCTGTGAATGTCCCTATCTGCTCCCCAGGCTGTAAGCAGGGCCCTCTGTGGTGGAGGTGCTGGTCAGAACCTCCCCTGGAAGTCAAATAAAGGGCAGCTCATGAAGCAAGTGAGAGGGCAGATGGAGCGTGGTCCCTCAAAGGTACCATGTGTTGTCAGTACATCAGCACAGGGTCTAGCCTGAGATCAACATTGTAGCACTCTTCTCTTTGCTACCCCATGCTAGGCATCTCTCCACATTAGTTTCCTGGCCCTTTCTCTGCTTGCTTTGCTATCTTCTGTCCCCACCCCACCCCCATTTCTTGGTCTACAGAACATGGTCCAGTCTCTGGCTATCCTTTCTCATCTTTGAACCCATTAAAGTGGGGCAGGCTGGTTTGTTGCTAGCAAACACAATCCTTAAACATTGAAATTCTGTCCTTGCTCTCTAGGGCACGAAGACAAATCCATAGCAAATACTGAG
Organism: Mus musculus; assembly: GCF_000001635.26. Lineage (NCBI taxonomy): Eukaryota > Metazoa > Chordata > Mammalia > Rodentia > Muridae > Mus > Mus musculus. The sequence continues at coordinate 115,555,128 of NC_000074.6, read as the reverse complement.
CCTGAGTACCACATGGGTGCTGAGCTAGGTGGACCTGCACATTACCTGAGTCTGGGGAGCTAAATGCACTTGCTCTTTGCCCACGGCCCAGGCATTAAGGTATTTTACAAGAGCATTAGAAACAAACAGATGGACAATGATTGAAAGCAAATGGCTTTTGATAAGAGTGTGTAAATCCCAGGGTTAAACCCCTCCCATGACTCTCTGATTCAAGACACTCCGTAGCACCATTTCTGGGTTGGGGCTTGGGGGGGGGTGGCCTAAAGTCAAACTCAATTCTGACCCTTTGAGGTTTATGAGCTGCCTCAGTTTCCCCCTTTGTACAATAGCAGTGGCAAGAGGTCTTGTCTTTTTTAGATGGCTCCAAACATGGCAGGCACTGTACACCATTTTGCACAAGATGGCTAGGCTGTGTGTGAGCAATACAGATCGGCTGCTCTGATGATTGTACTAGTGTTATTTCTTAAGTCCTACTTCAACCTGGCATTCCAGTGCCTCCTGGAGGCAGGCAGGTAATAGCTGGGCTCAGAAAGAACCAGGCAAGAAGGGCAGCCTATGCTTCCTCTTTGTGACTATTTGGGGACTAAGCCCCTCATCCTTTGGCTTCTTCTGCAATGTGAAAGAGATGCTCCTGTCTGTTAGGGACTGGGAAAGATCAATGTAGGGATGTCTATAGAAGCAACGGATGCATAACAGATACTCAGGGAAGGCCACTTCCCGCTGCTTCCTGGTCCCTTACATAATTCTCTGCAGCCTCCTCCAAAGCTATCTCCTTGGCAGAGAAGCCAGGCTCTGTCTCTTCCCCCACATATCTCAGTTAATATTTCAGACATCCTGGGTTTCTAATTGTGGCGAAGCCTGAGAGTCACCTAATCCGCCTGTGTATTAACTGCTCTGCTTCCCAACCGGGCCCCTAGTCCAGGGCTGACACTTGCTGAGTTAGTAATGACTGGATTCATTCCTTGCGCCAAATGCAAGAACCACTGTAACCTGCAGGGCAGAAATAACTCCAGTAATTAGGGAGGCTTGCCTATGGGAAGCCCCCACCACCATCACCACAGGCACTCACATACACACACACACTCACACAGGCACACAAAAGGCTTTGGAGCTTGGCGGTGGGAAGCCCCAGCCTTGGCTGCTTCTCCCTCATGCTTCTCCACTGAGCCCATGGAACCTGTTTTGAAAGCCTTGAAAACCTGGGGTCTCTAAGGAAGCTGCAACATTCCAGTCTCAGAACAACGTGGTCAGCATTTGCCTGGCCTCTTTGCCCAAGACCTAACTCTATTCGTGGGTCTTCAGAGAGCTCAGGCTAGCATCTCTTGGCAGAGGCAGAGGCAGAGGCAGAGGCAGAGGCAGAGGCAGAGGCAGAGGCAGAGGCAGAGGCAGAGGCAGAGGCAGAGGCAGAGGCAGAGGCAGAGGCAGAGGCAGAGGCAGAGGCAGAGGCAGAGGCAGAGGCAGAGGCAGAGGCAGAGGCAGAGGCAGAGGCAGAGGCAGAGGCAGAGGCAGAGGCAGAGGCAGAGGCAGAGGCAGAGGCAGGAAAACCCCTGTATCTGTGCTGGAGCCCTTCTAGGTGAAGGTCAAGGCTGTCCACCACTAGATCTCAACATGAAGGTTCTCCTTCCTGCCAGGTCACAAGTTCCAGCATGAGGGCGAAGAAAGCATGAGGCTGAGCTGAGCCAGGGGCAGGTCCTCAAGGTTTCTCATTGATGGCTGTGGCCAAGTGGACATGAGCTTTAAAGGCTTCAAGAGAGACACACTAGATGTGCCAAAGGGCAGGGGTATGGGCCAGCTCAGCCTCTGAGAGGCTCTGAGGGCCAAAGCTCTAGGGGGTGTCTTTCTTTGACTTAGACTCACATCAGAGGCCTCCTTTGTGACCCTGGGGATTGTGGACAGTGTACACCTAATACCCAGCTATGGACACCACTATAGATCATGTATAATGCCCTCTCTACAAAGAAAGACAGCTGGTCACACTGACCTTCCAGTAAATGGAACAAGGGAGTTTCCTAAAGTGTTTTAAACAGATAGGTAGAAGGAGTCATAAACAGGGGGCCACAAGGTGGCTTTGTGCCTTGGGGTCCTCTTATGCCTGAGGTGAGGGTGGTAAACCCCACTTCACAGGAAGGAGATTAATCAACAAATGGTTTTATTGTGCTACTGTATGCGAGCCAAAGACCTTTGTGTACAACACACACCCACATACTCAGGGGCAGCTGTCTCCCATTCTCCATCTTTAACTCATTTATCCCTGTGGTTGGCTAGGGCAGAGCTGAGGTCACTGTAGCCCATAGGGCCCATGGGCATCCAAACAGCACCTGCAAACAGCCCAAAGTGTGACTCTGGAGTGGGCGATTTCTGAACAGATAGATGGTTCTTAAGCAAGGATCTGCCCACTGTAAATCAAGGGTTGCAGACTCGTTTTGCTCAAATCTGTTATGGCACCACTTTCGTGTAGTGTCAATGTGGCAATGCCATTACCTCACCTCTGGCAATGGGCAGATGTCTTCCAAGCTTAGCGGACATCAAACCCTGTGTGACGTGGTGGGGGGGGGGGGTGAGAATTGGGATGCAGAGACACCAGAATGAAGATTTCCAAAGGATTGTGGTAGACTGGGCATGAGACAGACAGGCAAATACAGTATGTAGTGGGTGGAGAGAGAGAAAGAGAAATGAGCATGTGGGGGTTCCCCTGGGGGGTATCTTCATAACTGGCAAGCTCTTTTGAAGTGAATTCCACCTAGGGAAATCCAGAGAAGTGAGTGACAGCTGAGTGTAGTGACAGAGATGGAAAAGAATCCTTCTGTGTGAGAAATAAACAAATTACAAGTGAAAAGAGGATGAGAGAGAGAGTTATCTTGTGTCATTGGTTCCCCAGGCCCCCGGGAGTCACAGCAAAGCAGCACTGGGAGGTTGATATTCATGCTCCCATGCACACCTAGTGGGTGCACACCTACTGGGTGCATTGCAAGGGGCAAGAAGATTAGTGTCTGACTCTTTTCTGGGAAGTGTTGGTGAAGTAGAAGGGACTGCTTTCTTAAGTGTCACGGCATTGGCCTTGAAATGGAGAAAGCATCAACTTTAAGTCCATGACCATGTAGGAATCTGTGTGTATGTGTGTGTGTATGTACTTGTGCATACATGTGGGTATACGTGCATGCAGTACAGACAAGCTTAAATGTGTGCTCATGTGTGCACACGTGGGGTGGCTTGCCACTGTGCATGTGTGTGCATCTGTAGCTATGAATGTTCTGGATTCCTGTGTGAGTGCATCCTCACTGAAACAGGCTCAGAGGTCAAGGCATTGCTGGTCAAACATAGAGCTACCTTCCTTATTTTTTAATTTAACTCCATGTTTCATATTATTTATTTGTTTACTTAGTTATGAGATAGACTCTCATGTACTTCGAGCTTGTCTATAGCTCCCTATGTAACCATCGACGACCTTGAACTTTGGGTCCTCTGACCTTTACTTCCTGAGTGGTGATGGAACTGTAGGCATGCCCCATGATGCCTGGTTTATACAACCCTGGGGATAGTTCCTCGCTGCATGCCAAGCAAGCCCTTCTACCAAACAGGTCCTCAGCCCCAGAGGGCGGAATCTCCAAAGCCCTTCGCTTCATTCACTGCTGCTCTAGTCTCCACTGGAACCCAGCAGAGATCCAGCCCATCAGATAAGCAGCGGATCTGGGCTGCTACAGCTCATTACCCAGCACAGATCATTAACAAGTCATTGCTTGGCTGGAATCTGTTCTGCTACCACTAAGTCACCCAGGATCCGGATCTGGTTTTCTTCTCAGATTCTGATTCCTGAAAGCTGTGCTTTTGTGGACAGGAAAAGTGGGTCTCCCTCTCTCAGGTGTTCAGCTTTCTTCTTTATGACCTTTTAAGATGCAGTATTTATATGATTCCATATTTTATTACATAATCTTTAGTAGAAATAAAACATTCATGAGTGATTATGTTTGCTATTAAAACTATCTATTATTTATTAAAATTGTGTCTTATCTATTTAAACTATGTCTTATTTATTAAATATGTATTATGTATTAAAAGTATGTATGTAGACTTTTAACAACATAATATATTACACAACAGTGTACATAATGCAAGACACACTATATGAATTAAGAGTTGATTCTAGGGAGCCAGAAGGAGCCAGCATTGAAATAAGCTGGAACTGGCGTACACCTGCCTGAAAAAGCCAGTTGTCAAAACTTCAGCTGTCTTGTAGTCCAAGTGGCTTCACACTGAGTGTTTGGACTCATGCAATCATTTACTCCAAAAAAGTGGCAAACTATACAAAAAAAGTTTCACCCTCCCCTTGTAGAGACTTGATTGCCAGATAATTTGCAGGCCTTCCACTATGTGTGTTTCTAGAAAAATAATCAATATACTGGCCAGTCCGGGAAAAAAATATCCATACTAAAAGTTCTGGAATTCCTATTTACTTTTTCTCTAGCATATCAAATAATGGACTCTGTTAGGACATGTTGACACAGACATAAACTCATGCTTTCCTCACACAGGGATTTATATCCATAAACACTCAGTTACCTCAACACCCAAATGTTCTCATGGTAGACTGTAACAAAACACCTGACAAAATGTAACAAAAGCTACTTAAGGAAGGAAGGAAGGGTTTTATTTTAGCTTGTGCTTGGAGAATGCAGTCCATCATGGCGGTGTGTCTATGCAGCTATGCTAGCTGGTTACATTGTGTCTTTGGGGGTAAGGAGGAAGAACAAAGAAACAAAACCAACAAATCATCAAGAGAGGATTGCTGGTTGCTGGAGGTCAGCTCACTTTCTCCTTTTCCTCTCCAGTTCAAGGCCACCAGATGAAGCTGTCCACATTCATGATGGGTCCTCCCACTCAGTAGACCCTTTCTAGAAATCTCCTTATGGGCACACCCTGGGGTGTGTTTCCATGGTGATTCTTAACCTGGTTCAGTTGACAAGATGACCCCTCACAGTGTCAGTCAGAGAAAATTTGAGTTTTTTTTTTTTTTTTTTTCAAAAGAAAGGCGGTGCTGTGCCCTGGTCACTGTCTCAGCCTAGAGGACAAGCACAGGCAGGGTCCCTCTCAGAACTCCAAGCTGGCTTCTTGAAGGGAGCAGGGCCCTGGGCTGGATATAGCCCCAATGTATTTCCTGGTAAATTATTCAGATGTTAATTGGATTGTAAGCAAAGCCACTGTACCTTTCTCCTCTTACCAATTCTCATCATAAAATGTGTGGGTGCAGGGAGGAGGGAACAGATCAGGAGGCAGGGGTGAAGCTCTAAAGTGGAGCTTCTAGATGGGCAGCTAGCAGTGGATGTCTAGCTTAGGACCAGTGTGAAGCAGAATGCTCAGAGCTCTGGGATGGAAGATGTTGGAGGGTTCCAACAATCCCATGACCTGTATTTCTTCCTTCTTCATCTCTGCCCACCCTAGAGAACTGTTTAGAGCCCACAGTGGAGATCTATCTGTTTCATGCCTCTTGCTGGGGCCTCACTGGGAGAAGTGTTTAAATGTTACACAAAGCCCAGCCTTGTCAAACCTCAGGTAGAAACCCAAAGTGCAAGCCTGAGAAAGTGCCCTGAGAGAGTTAGGGAGCTAAGCTGGTCTGTCTCCATTTAGCCTCTACTTTCTGATGGGTCTGCTTACTTGTGCATAGTAGAGGTACTTACAAGGCAGGCTTAGGAGACCAGAGAGCAGAGCTCTGTGTGGCATGGCTTTGCTGCCAAAGAGGGTTCTGAGCTCACTCAGTATGGAGAGCCCGTGCCCACTCTGGCCACCCATCTGCAGTCCCTCTCCAATGCTCCCCTCTGAGTTGACTGCAGTCCTAATTAAAATCAATTTGCTTAATCTCCCTGCATCAGGCAAGGATGGGGAATCTCACAGAGGAGGCTGCCAGACAAAGGACAGAGAAAGCTCTGCAGATGGCCTGGGGAAGAACAACAGGCAGACAAGGCTGGCCTTTAGTTTGTGTCTGCTGCCACCTTCTACTCCTTTTCTGCTAACAGGAATCTGAACAGTGGGCAGGATGTTTGCAGTTGCTTAGTTATAGAGTAAGGAGAATCTACCCAGAGATGAGCTGAGTTAGTGCTGGTCTTTTAGTATTAGAGAAGAGTCCAGGAAAGGCCTGAGACAACCTCCTACACATGTGCCTGGCTAAAGACTACCCAGCTCCCCATTCTGATTGTTAATTGACACTTACATACAATTATCTGTGCCATTCACAGTACATCTTAGTTTTGTTTTTGCTGCCATAGAAGAACATCTTGTCCCTACGCTCCAGACTCTCTGTTTCCCTGTTTACTGCTGCACATGTTCTAACTGTAGGTGTTTCATTGGCCTCTGGCAACCCAGGGCTGGTCAGCCCTTTCTTTCCATGCCCATAGGGAAGAAGGAACAAATGAAAACACTCTTTAGGCTCCTCTCTCCTCCCCACCTCCATTCTAACAATTAAAGAAAACAATGCCATTCCAAGGAATCCTAAGGGGCAGGACACCAGATCGAGGTGTCTGCAGATTAGAGGTCTCCCCATTAGCCTGTACTACCAGTCCCCAAGGCTTAAGTTCTTGCCTTCATGATCAATACTTTCTTCAGGGATAGGTGGTAGGTCTGGAGTACTCCCAGACCCTGTTGAGTCCTTGGATTTGATTCGGGAGGAGGAGACACAGGGAGCCAGAGAGTGCTTCACCCCCAACTGCACTTAAAGCATGAGAAGAGCTTTGGAGTCAGACTCCATGGTACAGCCCTCTTATCCCAGCACTCTATGGACAGAGTTGAACAGAGTTGAAGCAAGTATAGCCTAAAAGTGAGAGCATACCTGCAAAAGCAGCCTGGCACAGCACAGCACAGCACAGCACAGCACAGCACAGCACAGCACACACAGCACAGCACAGCACAGCACAGCACAGCACAGCACAGCACACACAGCACACACAGCACAGCACACACAGCACAGCACAGCACAGCACAGCACAGCGCAGTGCAGCGCAGCGCAGCGCAGCACAGACAGCACAGCACAGCACAGCACAGCACACACAGCACAGCACAGCACACACAGCACAGCACAGCACAGCCCAGCACACACAGCACACACAACACAGCACAGCACACACAGCGCAGCACAGCACACACAGCACAGCACACACAGCACACACAGCACAGCACACACAGCACACAGCCCAGCCCAGCACAGCACAGCACGGAGCACGGCACGGCACAGCACAGCACAGCACAGCACAGCATACCACACAGCACACAGCACACAGCACACAGCACACAGCACACAGCACAGCACAGCCCAGCACAGCACAGCACAGCATACCACACAGCACACAGCACACAGCACACAGCACACAGCACACAGCACACAGCACACAGCACACAGCACACAGCACACAGCACAGCACAGCACAGCATACCACACAGCACACAGCACACAGCACACAGCACACAGCACACAGCACACAGCACACAGCACACAGCACAGCCCAGCATGGCATGGCACGGCACGGCACGGCACGGCACGGCACAGCACAGCACAGCGCCTCTTAGATATCGCATGGTAGAAAAAGCCCTTTGCAGCAAAGGAGAAGCCATCATGATGCCTGCTCATTTACTTAACTCACACACTCATTCACTTCTGTTTGACCCAAGAATCATCTTTTAGGTCCAAGCCCTGAGGAGCTAAGTCATGGACACATGGAGATGAGTGAAATCATATTCCTTCCACTGAGGAGAAATCTATACCCCTCCCCAAGTAGGAACAACCTTTTGACCGTGTAACAAAATGGTGTCGCCTACAAAAGACACACTCAGAAACCATGCAATCGAATAGATTTCAATATCCTAGTTAAGTTTGTAATGTTCTGATAGATCACCTTCACAGCTGTCTTGGGCCACAAGCGGGTTGTGTTTTGTGGGTTGGACACACTTGGAAGGGTCAGCCAGCTAGACACTGCAAAGCACTTATATCCGGGTACTTCAGAGGTGGGACTACAGGGCATAGAGGTGGGTAGCAGGGAGTACCAGGGTTCTAGCCAGGAGTTGCCAGGAAAGATTATTGGGTAAGTGGAAATAAAGAGAAAAAAAAACAGAGAATTCTGGGAACCAAGAGAAGAACTCTCTCTCCATTGCATACCTGGAAAGAGGCAGCTTACCTCAAGGGCTGAGTTCAGCTGCCATTGTCTACTGGTTCTCCCTATACAGTCCTGAATCCTTAGGCTACCACAGTCAGCTTTAAGCAGCAAAGCAAATGGGCGGTTCAATTAATAAACTGTGGCGGGACCTTTTGCTCAAAACGCCAGGGGAACATGGCTGGTCTGTGGTGCTACATAAGCCCTCCTGAAGTAGCAGCAGACATTTGAGATGGCCCAGCAAACCACAGGCAGACATTCTAAGTGTGCCTTGTTGCTGCTGCAGGGTAGTGCTACAAATGATATCAGCAAGGCTTCTGACTTCTGTGCACCCCACTCCTCACTCTGACTCTGTCTTCCAAAGTCTCAGTGATGTTACAGCTATGATGGCGTATTGTTTCCTGAGAGTTTTCTACTCCATTGTGGGCTCTGGAGTAGGGTCTTCACCTTGGACCTTTGGTGTGTATGACAGAAATGTAGTTCAATTTGACTTTGACTTTAGCAGAAAACAAAGTGGCATTATGGTATCCTTTGATTCAGGCAAACAAATCTACAAAAGCAACTATCTTGTAACAGTGTATGCTAGTTTTGTATACAATTTTCATTCCAGTCCTACATGTTGGATTCTGTAGCTCCAGCCTTATGCCTACCACAACCTCTGGAAGGAAAAAGTACCCCTTGTCTGAATTTCCTTTCTAAGTCTTGGGACCTTTGCCTAGGACCTTCTGGCAACCAATCTCTGTGCTTATGAAGTTGGAATGAAAGCTAAGCTGGTGCAATGAGTATTGTGAATTGTTGACTTGATTAAGTCTAGAGCTGCCTAGGATATAGACCTCTGAACACATCTGTCCATGTCTATGTTAATTGCAGTGGCAACAACTACCCACTGTGGGAGGCACCATTCCCTAGTCAGGAGATCCTGGACGGTATCAGAGTAGAGGAGTCGAGCTCTACAGTAGCTTGCAGTGTATTCACTGCTCTCTGATTGTGGATATAATGGGGGCCAACTGCTTCAGGTTCCAGATGCTTTCAATCCTCCTCTGTGATGGACTGTATGCTGAATTGTGAGCTAAAATAAACCTTATATCCATAACGTCTTGCTGGAGTGTTTTACCATAGCAGCAGCAGCAGCAGCAGCAGCAGCAGCAGCAACAACAACAACAGCAGCAGCAACAACAACAACCCAAGAGCTGGCTTTGAGGATTCCCCCTAAAAAGTACAAAAGCACCTGCTGTGGAAGGATGAACTTGTTCTTCTAGCCCTGCCTCTGACATTTATTAGATGCACAACATAAAAAATGTGTAGTTGACTTTCCCCAGACTCTGCTTGCTTGTTAAATGTGTAAAACAAGATCTATTTTGAGGACCCCAGTAAGACGGTTTCTCTGTAGACACTCACTCATTCAAACTGGCTAGTGGATTGGTGTGCCTGTGCCACGTGGTTGACTCTGGAACAGGATGTGAGGTCTCCCTGATAGACACTGATAACGCTGGTTGTCACGTTGGAGTGGGACTATATTCAGAAGAAAGTCTCTAGGAAAACTCCAAGAGGATGAAGTTGTGACTGGGTCATATAAAATAACTCAGGTGTACATCTAAATCTGGGAAATTATATTCTGAATATAAACAGAAAGGAGTGGCAACTTAGTGACAGGTGTGTATGGCAACTATGCATCTTATATTAATATATGCAATTGTAAACATTTTTAATAAAATATATAGGAAAAATAATCAAATATTACAAATTGCCAAGGTACTAATTCTAAGGAACTTGCATTCTAACTCAGCCTCTGTATTTATTAGCTTCCCAATATAAAAAAAAAAAATGTGTAGTTAACCTTTTCCAGACCCTGCTTGCCTGTTAAATGTGCGAAATGAGACTCATTAAACACGATAACAAGTAAAAATGATAACCATAATATACTTCCTTTGATGCAATGCATCCAAGGTCTTCCTTAAAAATGCTTATACCTTTATTTATGTGTATGAGTGTTTTGCCTACATGTATATATATGTGCACTGTGTATGTATGTGCACTGTTGATAAAATTCAAATCAGCAGCTCAAACAGAAGTTTTTGAAGCCAAGCACTCTAATATAATACAATGCAAAGGAACACCAATGGTGCAGTTGAGGAATAACTATAGGGAAATAGGAAAAAGTCTTGTTTTCCATAATTGAACTGTTTGTTCTTTTCCCCTAAGAGCAGAAAACTTAATATAGACTGTAAAAACAAACAAACAAACAAACAACAACAACAACAACAAAACCAGGAACCTGCATCCCCAACACACAGCATCAAATCTGAGCTGCTGTGGCATCAGCATTGCACCTTGTTGGTGCACACAAGACAAAGTGCATGTGTGCATCCAGAGGCAAAGCCATGGTGACATCACAAAGTACAGATGGCCCTGCACTGTCAGAAACACCTGGGACTTCTTAAGAGTTTGATTTTCAATTAACCGTTACTTATCGGACATTCAGAAATCTTTTTCTATTGCCAATTTTTGGTGACCCCCCCCCCTCCACGTTTAGCTAAGTGACCCCAGATGTGCTCATATACACAGTCTAAGAAGCTGGGTTCTAATTATAGTCAGGCGGTTGGCAAAGCCTTTACCCATAACTTTTCTACTGAGCAACAGGGACCAGGACTCCTAACTTGTCTGTTTCCTCTATGCTCAGCACTATGCTAGCCCCCTTCCCTGCCATTGAGCTCAGCAGCAGCAGCACTGCCTCATCTTGTGGGCGGTTTTATAGAGCTGGAATTCAGCCTCACAGATTTCCGAAGGATAGTGGAGTTAGGACAGAATTGCAGCCAAGCACTACGGTAAGAGCTTTCTTTAACCTATGAAGGCTGCACTCCAGACAAGCGCTAATCCCGATGGAATCTCACTTTAAAAATAAAAATGACATCATGGAGTTGTGGACAAAGATGTAACCACAAGTGTGTCCATCACAACATTGCCTTTAACAGTAAATTTTAAAAATTAGATGGGAATGCCCAGAGATAGGAGGTCACATAACATAAGGCTACACTTGCCTCCCAGGATGTGAGGTCAGCACACCAGGGGACAGTACAGAATGGTTGATGTGCTGGGAAATGAGTATTATCTTTCAATAAAGGGAAGAAAGATTAATTACCCCCAAAATCAAAGAGAAGAAAAAGGAGTAGTGTGTTCCTGCTCTCTTTGTAAACTCACCTTTATAATAGGGATTTGAGTTTCAATGTTAAGAGCAATGATATCTGTCTTAGCCTCTTTTCTTGTGTGTGCCCTGTCTATATTCTCATTTCCTATAATGAAACTGTATGGATAATGGAACTTCTGTGGGAATATTTTATCTTTAAAGCCATTGTTCAACAAATTAACAATACCGTGAATGCTCTGATTTCGAGATCTTGGTGTTGATGTATAGTCAATCACAGCCATGCCAATGGAGAGTTTGTCGATGATGAGGTGGGACTATGCATCATGGGTTCCCAGTTCTCACGGCCCTCCTGGAAGATACACACTGACTATCTCACGTGGCAAGAGAACACAGTGTCTGGAGACCGGGACATGTTTTAGAACCCTAAGGAAACACTCTAACTTCATTAAAAACCAGAAAGAAAACACTCACTACAGTGCACACTGGAGGGGTGCTCCTATTAATACCAAGACAGTCATAAAGGAGAGTTTACTAATTTTTTTAAGGAGAGAGCTGACAAAGGAAGAAATGGCTCCCATCCACAGAGGCTGTGAGGCAGGCTGGGGTGGGGGTGTTCCCATTTTACAGAGAAAGCTACGAGGACCCCAGTCCCAGCCTTTTTTAGGCTGGCATGTGGTAGTGTCTGGATGCTGACTCTAGTGGGTTGAGTCACCACCTCTAGTCCTGTTCCTGTTTCTCAGATCATCTTTCCTCACCTCCAGGAAGCTATCTTAGTGTTTGAATTTCCCCTGACAGAGACAAAGGGTTTGCAAAGTCCTGACCCTCCCCTTTCATAGTTGCCCTTGCAGCCAGGTAATTTCATATGGACCCTGTGCGAATGAGGACACGGGGTGCATAAATGGTAGATACCTCACAGCATGTGTTGAAGTGTTGTCTGCATCTCTAAGCAGAGGATGTAATGGCCTTAATGAGCACCCGTCTATGAAACATCCCATAAGTCTTCATTGTCAATTCTGTCCCAACTGCCTGGTGACTCCTGACCACCTTAGCAGCCACACACATACATCAACATTAATTTCCTTTCCATTTTAGTAACAAACTCAAGGACTCGAAGATAGCACTCGTTTGAAACATCTGGCTGGAAATTTCACTTCTGTTGAACACACAGGGCAAAATACAAAGCTTGAAGAGGAAGTTTGCATAGAAAATGAGGGCCCCTACAGCTGAGCGGCCAGCCCCATGGAAGCGGTTGTGTGTTGATTCCTGGGGCTTACCATAGGAGTTGGTGGGCTTTGGTTATGAATAAGAAATAGTTTAGGCTTCTTCGTGAGACACATAATTTCTGTCTGAATTGTTCAAGATGGGAACACTCCCACCCCAGCCTGCCTTGAAGCTTCTGTGGATGGTAGCCATGTCTGCCTGCTGGAAAACTACATGACTACAGGCGAACAGCCATGGTTATTATACAAACAAGTAGGATGGAATTCCAATAGAGATTTATTTACAAATGTAAGTGTAGGGGACCTAACCTGGTCCACAGGCTGCAGTTTACCAGCTCCAACAGATGGTTCCCCATACCATTCATGATCCAGAAAATTACACGTATTGAACATCCAATTCCCTATGTTTGAAGAATTCAGGCAAACTAGACACATATAATATGTCATCCATAAACATTAGTAGAAAAAAAAAACGAACGAATGATTTTCAAATCATATTCACCCAAAGGTTAAGCAAGCCCAAACAGGATGATATATGAGTGCTACTAGCATCCATTAGGCCCTGCCTGTATGCTAGACATGGCCCAACCAAGTGCTTTCTTCTAAATTCAGAGGATTACACAGAACATTGGATCCACAACTGAAAGAAGCCAGAACAGAGCTCATAAAATCTGCGTCATCCACGTAAGGTCTCAAAATTCAAAATGGCAGAGGAGGGAATCAGATCTGTGCTCCTAGCCCAATACTTAAGACTCCCCCCTGCGATACACATGCACACACACACACATGCATACACACACAAAGATTTTGTGCAAAGCAAACCTATGAGCATTTTTGCTGATTGTCACACCCTTAGAGTTCTAAGAAGTCTGAACAATAGAGACCATGTCACAAGGAATCTTTACCCCACTTGGACTTTGACATAGTTACTTCTTCTTTTAAGCTGATTCTTCACAATGTGCTGAATCTGCCCCAAGCCAGTGGCTACAAATGTAAAGCCAAGCAAAAACTATCTGGGCTACATTTTTCTAGGATTCCCCCGCCCTCCTCTGACTCCTTCTACTCCTCTGTTGACTTCTATGCCTTTTCTCTAGCTTGATCCGAGATTCCTTCCATTTCCCCTTCAAGGGTCTGCGTTTAACGCTCTGAAAGATCCGCAAAATCAAAGAAACTAAAAACGCCATTTCCTAAAGAGAAAGCATACACCTTGAGAACTCGGTACATTTAGCAATGGCAACAGCATCATCACTCTGGGGAGAGGCCGGTGGAGCATACGTGTTCTGGAGCTGGGATACGGCTTAACTAGCAAAGGGCGTGCTTCACAAGCTCAGGGACCACATCACCCACATAAAGCAAAACAAAGAACCTGGGTGTGGTAGTGTATGCTGTGGTCCAGCTCTAGAGAAACAGAAGCAGGTTGATCTCTGGATCTCAATAGCTAACCAGCCTAACCTATTTGGTGAGTTGCAGGCCAGTGAGTGACTCTGTCTCAAAACAAAACAAAAACAAAAACAAAAACAAAAACAGACAAGTGTGTGGAGTCTAGGTGCTTGAGAAGGACACCCAAGATTGTCTGTTGATATCCACATGCACACAAACTGGTGACGTCTCATTAGAAACACACACAAACACACACACACACACACACACCAGGGAAAGAGTGGATACTTAGTTCCCAACATCCTATTTTCATATACAGAGTGTATACCTATGCATAGGGATTCTATTCTGAGGCAAGACAGTCTTCCTGAGTTTTGACACAGCTGATGATAATGAATACTCTGTCCTTCATCAGCCTTACACCCACAGAAGTCACACATAAAATGATACACACTCTACTTGCCATCCAAGAACACCAACACCCAGCCATATACGGCAGATTGTGGAGATCAATCGTATTGATTTTTTTCTTTCCCAAGTGCCTCTGTCAGAAGGAGCACAAAGTGTTAGCCTGACTCGTCTCCCCAGTCCATAGGATGTTGTTGGACTACTTAAGTTCTCTAGGGGCCACAGACCCTGCAAAGTGATTTATGTTTGCCTTAAAGAAGATCCAGGAAAAAAATTGCCAAATAGATTTAAAGAGAAGAATCATGTACAAATTCTAAATGCTTCTTTGAATTCACTGGCTCTTCCAGGCTGCTCCAAGGAAAATGAGGAGGGAAAGGAAAGAACTGAAAAAGGAAGAAAGGGAAGGATGTGGGGGAAAGGAAGGTGGGAGGGGAAGAGGAAGGAGGGAAGGAGGAAAGCAGGGAGAGAAGAAGAGAGGGAGGGAGGGAAGGGCTGGAGGGAGTAGGATTAATCAACTGACAGTGAGAAATGTAAAGACATGAGGCACTGTGAGTACCACTGTCCCCAGAGGTCCTCAAAGCTGTCCCCTAAGAGAGTAGGACAGTACACCAAGTAAAATGTCTTCCTGATTCCAAGACGGCCTTGGTCTAAGATTTCCTGAGGTACAGCATCTGAGGTGGGAATTTCCCTGGAACCTGCAGGCAGGTCACTGGGTTCCTGTTATCTTATCTGCTTGTCCCTTCAGTGAGAGCCCCATCAAATGCAGTCCTTACAGAAGGAGCAAGTCCCGTAGGAGAATCCAGGCAAGAGGGAGCTGCACCATCATTTAACCAGGCCAAGCAAGGGGAACAGATAGACCCTTATCAGGAATCTTTGCATGGTCTGAATGCATCCAGGGCTGCAGGGACCTCCTCCTGGCAAAGCCTGAGGAGTCACCGTGGCTTGGCATCAGGGTCTGTGTCCTCTGGTATCCTGTTTTCTCCCACTCCATACGCCTGTCCGGATTCCAGTGTGAGGGAGTGACGGGATGTTGTGACACCGGAAGCAGATGCCTTGTTCCTCGGAAATGGTTGATTCTGCTACTTCCTTCTTTTAGATTCCCCTCTCCACAGGAGCAACAGGACAATCTGTGACCATGACCATTGCTCAGATGAAACCTATCAGAGCTGGCACACCCCTCCCAGGCAGGAATGGAACTTCCCAAATGGAAACATTAATTCTGAGTCCGGTCGACATTCAGCCCGGTGCGTTTCCTATACAAACAAGCCCGACACTTATGAAACCTAATTTAATAAACGGCTATGCTATAGCACTCATTAACATATCAAAAATAGCTCCGCAGTAGCCCATTTTAATCAATAAATTGTTGCTGCCAGTTACCAAAAGGCTGACCCTTTACTAAAGGCAGGCCGTTACCCCAAGCAGGGCTAGGACTTGTGGGAGTCTTACATAGGGATTCTATAGCTCTGCTCCTGGTCCTAAGCAGTGAGGGGCCTGTGCCTTTCTCTGTTAGTTCCTGGTAGGAGAAGATGAAAAATTGCCACTCATAGATCATCTCCATAAGTCTTACCGACAATAAGTCATAAAACCTTGTGTTCTTACATATGGCAAGCACCCGGGAGATGGTATTACCATATGTGAGCAGCAGTCTCTGAGAGGAGAAAAAAGAAAAAAAGAAAAAAAAAACTCTTGCCTAAGATAAACTTCCAGAAGTATTCTGTTTCTTCAATCCCATCTCCTACCATTGGGCTGCTCTGCTTTGATTCCAAGGCACCATCAGAAGGACCTTAACCTCACTAGCTGTTTTGCCAGTTTGCTCTCCTCCCTTCCTGTGTGACCTGCAGAATGAACTAATAGATGCCACCAGTTGAGGGAGAATACAAAGGTTCTTGTTTTTTTCCAGGCTATCCCCAGAGGACCTCAGAGCTCCACCTCAATAGCTGTCCCCAGCTAACAACTATTGCCTATTGATTTTAACCCCTCCCATTTTTTTCCGTATCTTTTAACTAAATGAAAGAAGACAGGAGAAGATGGTGTCTAAAGTCCATCAGTACTGGGACATGCGCTGTTGACGTACAGTAAGATGAGATGATTGCCTTTCTTTGACTTGCAAAGAAAAACAAAAACAAACAAAAACAAACAAACAAACAAAGCAGGTTCCCACTTAAGCCAGTTGCACCCTTGAGACATGGAATGGCATAGGTCCGATCTTCTTATTTTTATTTGAGCACCTGCAGTATCTGTTGCTGCTCACGGAGGGCCAGACTCCTACACTGGAAACAAACCACTTACCCTTAGGCAAGGCTGCTGGTGCAGGCATCTCTCAGGAGTGAAGGCCTGGTGGGGTGGGGGGACTCTAGCAGCTTGTGACAATCTAAGAATCACCACTCACTTCAGGACTCTTAACCAAAAAAACTTTTATCATAGAGCTAACGTGTGTGCCGAGCCTCTTCAGCCCAGTCTTATCTGGGCCCAAGAGGGACACTTCTTTCCTGAGATATCATTTCTGAAGTCGTCAACTAAATGAGTCTCTTGGTATTAGGTCAACATGAGAAAATCACTTGGAAAGCCCAGGCAAGCAGAACTTACTGCTGGGGAAACCAGCTAGGCATGGTGGGGCAGACAGTCTGCATCAGCTTCTTTCTTCCTTCCTTCCTTCACCACTTATCCATGACCCAGTATGGGTGTGAGAAACCCACTTGAAGGGTCACCTGCCTCCTTACTCACCCGCTAGAATAACAAAATGTCCCAAGATTGTGCTATAGGCCTTTGCCTTGGGCTTGATACCAAGCTGAGAGAGGGGGAAAAAATGTGCTTTCTTCCCCTGAACGAGGCAGAGAGATGGGGGCTGGCACAAACCCTCTTGATGTTTGGCACCAAGCATCGGGCAGACTGACTGTGCTATTCTTATGCTAATTATTTTACCAAGTGATATTTGATTGTTTCTATAAAAGGTTTATGTCAGTGGAATTCACCACAGGCTTTTTAAAGACCTCAAGACAGAAAGGAAGAAATGCACCCGAGTCCATTAAAGAATCAGGTTCTGTTAACACACCCGTCTGCTGAAAGGGGCCACAGGCACCTTCTCAGCCTCGGAGGGAAAGGAGAAAGGCTCTCCTCTCACTTAATAACTTTTGCTAAAAGGTGTGGGGGGTGGGGAGGAGAAATCCTCACCTGGAGTCTGCTTTTCTTCCGTTCGTGAAAATACAAGTGGTAGAGGATTTTATGATAACCAGCTACCGTGGGCATCAGGATGCTGCCTCATAGGCAAAGGCGATACAGAATACTCCAGAAGCAACCATATAAAACACCTTTGCCTTGCTGGGCATGAGACTTGGGGCTTTGGGCATGCTAAGCAAACGTACTACCTAGAGATCTTAATACCACCCCATTCCTGATATAAAGTTGTGATCTCTCCTTTATCTATCAATGATTAGTCACAGAGGTGAGGACTAAGTGGCTCCTCCAACTTATTCAGGAAAGAGCCAACCTATCCAGGCTATCTGATGCTCTCAGACCGAGGGGTCTTTTCCTTCTTTTCTGTGTCTTATGCTTAGACAGAGCCCAGGATCCAGAGGGAATTTGGGGCACTGAGGTGGTAAGGAAGAAGTGGGACTCCTTCTGTCTAGAGTCTAACCCTTCATCTGTCAGATTAGTGGGGGAAGGAGGCCCTTCTGCTGAGATGGAATGTACAGGCTTAGCTTTCAAAACAAAATTCCCTGAAAGTCACAGTAAATCGCTGATGTTTTCACAATTTAATCATCAACCACTTCCTCCCTTTATTCTTCCGAACGTGTTGTGTCACCACGAAAGGAAAACAGAAGCGACCGTACTTCCAAGACTTTATAAAAATAAAGGGTATTTATCATACTCCTCCCGGCAGCCCTGACATGTGGACGCAGAGCTTGCTATGAGATGCTGTCCTGTGACTAACGGGCAGATGGATGAACGCGGCTAGCTTAGCCCTGGTCCCGGAGTCCCATGAACCCAGAAGCAGGTCTAAAGCTAGCAGCTCAGCCATTTCCCAGTGGTGTCCCTGTCTATAATTATTAGCCATGAGTAATCACCCTGCCTCTAGCCAGTGCAGCGAGCGGCTGCTTCTGGGCACACAGAGCAGCTGTAGACCACCCCAAGCCGGTACATCACCTTTGTCAGCGCTCCCGGGAAGGGACAGGTGCTGTTTCCAGTCACACCCAGACACATGGCACTTTGCTGGAAGGAACAGGGAAGGCTGCGTAGCAGAAAGGTCTAATTTTTGCAGGGGGTAACATTCCAGGGGGTGTAACAGAACACCGCAAACTCGAGGATATCAGAGTATGGTCTGCAGAGGACCGAGGGAAGCTGACCTTTCTTGAAGGGGTTGTGACTTAGAGATAGAGAGAACCTTGTTTTACAGATGAGAAAACTGAGGTCTAAGCATGTTAAGTAACTAACTCCAAAGGTATCTACCAGAAAACAGACGATTAAGCATCCAAACGTAAGCAGTAAAGGACCCCCAAACCTATGCTGCTTGTAATGTGGTCACAATAACAGATGCCAGTGAACTATTGAGAGGGGCGGGAGTCCTAATGAAACTAAGGCTGATGGGGCCGGAGCACCAGCTCTGGTGGGAGGTGCACTAGCTGCGGGTGCCGACCATATGGCGCTGGGCCAGCATCTGCCCAGTCTCTGGTAGACACAGAACCATTCCCAGCATAGAGAGACATCTTAGCCTCAGGAGGTAGGCCTTACTGTTCCCAGCAGCCAAGAAGCCTGTGAAGAGCTAGAACACAGACATACCTGATCGCTTCCCCCCCCACACTTCCTTTCCTTCCCCTCTTCCCCTAAGATATATAGACCTTCTTTCTTCTGCTAGCCTCTGTGCCAAGTGTAATGGCACTAACAGCTGCCCTGCCTATGTGTACTTCAGCCTTTCTGTGAACTCAGGTGCCATGGATCCTGGAGCTGTGCCTTAAAGCTCATAGCTCTCCTCTCTCTCTCTCTCTCTCTCTCTCTCTCTCTCTCTCTCTCTCTCTCTCTCTCTCTCTCTCTTTCTCTGTCTCCAACACACAGCCCATCGAGGTGCGACATGGATATATGCGTGGTTTTGTTGGATAAGATTACAAGGACAGGGGAACATTATTTAAGCCTGGAAGCATCTGAAATCTGCTGTGGGTTCCCAGGGTCTTTCTCTATCTGATCAATGGGAAGTCACTCTACTGATGTGAAGGTACCGTGAGATTTTTCTAAGACATTCTAGACTAGCCATTCACGGACAAGTGTCCCAAATCAGTTCCCTGGTTCCGCTGGGGATATTGTGTGACGTGTATGTGCACTTCTGTTTTATATTCCTGATATTTAGAGGTTATTTGCTTCGGCATCATTGGTAGTATATCCTTGTTAATAAATTGATTATTAACCTTGGCTTCTAACCCTGCTCTCTTTTTTGGCTAGTCTTCCTCTAGGAGTCTGGTTTCCCACCCCCCTGGACTTCCAGATCCTTCATTATCAGGCAAATGATAGCAGGTCAGGCAATGCTTGAAAAGTGAATAAGAGAACAAACAAGGGGCGTGGTGGCTCACGCCTTTAATCCCAGCACTTGGGATGCAGAGGCAGGCGGATTTCTGAGTTCGAGGCCAGTCTGGTCTACAAAGTGAGTTCCAGGACAGCCAGGGCTATACAGAGAAACCCTGTCTCCAAAAACCAGAGAGAGAGAGAGAGAGAGAGAGAGAGAGAGAGAGAGAGAACAAACACTGGCAGCCTTGGGGCTAGCAAGGGTTCGAGGCACTGACCTGAGAGGCTCAGAAAAGAGAGCATTTACAGGGCTACAGGGATTTGTCCAACCAGTGGCAGGGCTTTGGTCTGAACTTAGCTGTCTTGACCACAAAGTACATCCTGTTTCCATTTTAGCACCATCCCCACTCCTGCTGCCTTCTCCTTGACTGGCCTCAGTTTGCTGAACTTTGATTTTTCAGTGAGTGATCTGCTGTAGTGATGAACTGCCCCCCTTAATATCCACCCTTCTTTCCCCTGGGAGACTTGGGGCTGCCTATTGAAAAAGACTACCATCACATTACCCAGAAAGAGAACTAAAATTATTTGACATTTTACTAAGTTCTAGGTGCCTGGTTCCTCCCTGCCTATGCTGTGTAAGAAACATATTTGCCATTGGCTTACGGTATTTATTTGATTCTTGTGAGTCTAAGAAGTGGATCTCATCCTATATTTTGATTAAAGAGAAAAATACATGTCCCAAAGAGGTAGTGGATCAAAGTCACACAGCTCCTAAATAGGAGAGGTGGGCTTTACACCCAAGTATGGCTACACAGTGGACGTTCTGTGGGACCTTAAGGCTGCATCTTTTCAGGGGGAGAGTGTGTACATTTAAGGACAGATACAGGCAGAGAAAGATGGAGCAAGCCAGAGGCAAGAGGCATCTTCTTGGGGTGGGTGGGTGGGGCTGGCAAAGACATGGGAATAACTTTTCAGAACTCTCTGTTTATCCAAGTTTGTCACTTGTGTTTTTACAGGAAGCTGTAAGGACTTCCTGCTCTGGCTCTCACAGATGCAGGCCCAGATAATTCCCCTATTTACATACCTTCAGGGCAAGGCAAGGGTCTGAGCTGCTGAGTCTTGTGGGATTTCTGGACAAGCGCTGATGGATCACCTCCACAGCTATTATCTCTCCACAGCTGGCAGAAGTGTGTGTGTGTGTGTGTGTGTGTGTGTGTGTGTGTGTGTGTGTGTATTACTCCCAGAGCCTACGAAGCTCTGTACTTGGCCCTTCATGCATGTCACCTCCTTTGCTCCCAACTATGCCCTGTTCATCTATAGAAACAAACCCTTGTCTCTACTTCATAGATGAGATGTCGGGACTGCGCTTTAGAATGGTACTTCCCACCTCGGGGGGATTGTTACAACCCAGGGGTGGCCAAGAAATCAAATTTCATATTCTGAGCAGCTCAAACTTTACAATAGATAATCACCATTGCAAATGTTACTTCGTGACCCGGCCACACCGCTAGCTTCTGAATTACACCCCTTAAGGTTGTACACACCTCATAGTGGAGAAGAAAGACAGACATGAGACCCCTGATGTCAGCACAATGTGTGTCCAAAATCTGTGCTGGGTTGGCCCATCTGTCTGTTCTCTCCTCGAGCTGCCTTGTCTATAGCCTGGTCCTTTCTCTCAAAAGAGTTGATTTCACCCATGTGTGAGCCTGAACTTTTTACCCAGTTTCCTTGATGGGAATCCTGGTGTGTTGGGTGAAATTTTCCCCTCCTTGTGAGCGTGTGTACATGCATGTCTGTGTGTGTGTGTGGCCTTTGCACACACGGAGAGCAGAGGAGTGTGCTGAATGTCCTGTTCTAACACTCTGCCTTCTTCCCTTGAGACAGGGTCTCTCCCCAAGCCTAGAGCTAGGCTGGCAGCCAGGAATCCCCAGGAATCCTCTGGCCTCCACAGAGCACCGGGTAACAGGTGTATCTTTGGCCATCCCCAACTTCATCCTATGGGTCCTGGGGCTTCGAACTCACATCCTCACGTTTGTGCAGCAAGCGCTCTTGCCCACTGAGCCATCTCTGTAGCCCACTGCTTTAAAAACAAAACAAAACAAAACACCCAAACTTTAATTCTCAATTAGTCCAGTACCAGATCACAGAACTCTAAATGCATACACTTGACTCTTCCACCTAGGCCTGCTCTCCTGTGTTTAATTCATTCTAAAAGCGTCCGTGTTCTGAGCCTTCCCAGGCTGGGTGCAAAACAAGGCAAAACAAAATATAGCAATTAGTGAAAACCACCTAGCCATGGCATTTGCTGAACACTTCATACCATCCGGGCATCAACTCATGCGATCCAATCCACAGTAAGTCTGGAAAAGCTTTAAGCAGTCATTACATCGGAAGGGGACGACACTGGACATCTATCGCACCTGTAAATCTGGTATTGTCCAGGTGGATGGTTTAGCTCCCTCGCTTCATGGGAAGCTCTATCATTCAAGGCTCAGGTCTCTAGGTTGAATTAGAAGCTGAAAGGTTTGCCATGTGCTCTCACCTTCTCTTGCCTCAGAAAGGATTTCCAGAGACTCCCCCCAACCCCCACTCCATGTTCTTTATTCAGAATAAGAAGTACACTGCATGGATATCAGGCAGATGATCCAGAGTTTGACAAGAATTCTCCTTATTCAAATGTCCTTCCAAGCTTGTGTTAGTGGGAACATGGCCGACGTACCAAACCCAGTCAGTTAACCAGGGAAGGCTATTGAGCACAGGAGGACAAATGCCTATGAATCTGCAAAGCCTACCGAATAAAAGCCACAGTGGAAACATGGCCCCATAGCATCTATGGAAGGGAGAGAGGCCACACTTGAACAGGGGAAGGATTGGTATGAAAAAAAAAGAAAGAAAAGGAAAAAAAAGGATGTCTGAGTGGATATCGAGAAGGCAAAACTCAAGCTGTGTCTCAGAGGCTAAAGAATGTAGAACATGCAAGCCCGTGATTAGCAAGACATGTCCCAGTGACCAGTAACTCAGAAGAATAAAAGCCTCTGGAGTTTCTTTCAGTGCTGAACCCCCTAGGACTCTAGGAAGGCCTCTCATTATCTGGCCTCAGCCTGCCTGAGGAATGTTAACTCTGGACTCCCTGACTCACTTCACTGCCAAACCTGCCCAATGCAGACCCTCTCCAACCTCTAGTCTCAGCATGGGGTCTAGCTTTTGTCCTGCCTCTTGGCTCCCTGAGAATGCCCCTTCCTGTGCTTGCAAAGCCCCGAGGTCCACTCTCTATCTTTACAGGAACAGCTTAATGCGGCCTCCCTCCTCCTCCACAAAATTCCCCTTACCCCCATGTTCTTAAGGGTCGGTTCTTATCCTACATCACAGTTCTGTGTATTATGGGTTGTCATGGCACACTCCTTCACAAAATATAAGCTTCTTCATGGGAGTCAGAGACTTGTCTAACTTTACAAATCTAGTTTTCAATATCCATGCATTAGATCCAACCAAACACAGATGTAAAATACTCAGAGAAAGTAGCATCCGTAACCACCACAACAGAGAGAGTGGATATCCATTTACATGGGGTGTAATTGCAGTCGCTACTATAAGGGACCTATAATGATTTGGAGTCCATGGAAGGAGTGTGTGTGTTTATATGTAAATGAAAAATACCAGGGCATCTTATGTGAAATTGAGTCCTCACAAATGTGTTAGCCCCAGGGGGCCCTGGAACCAGCACCCCATGAATACTGCAGGAAAGCAATACTTGTACCCCTGTCCCTAGGTTCAGAGTGGTGGCATGACTTAGAAGGAGCGGCAATCACTTACTGACTGCGTAGGTGGAGTGAACCCGGAAATGAATATCTCTAATAGTGAGAAGACAGAGGGTTGGGTGTGTCTCAACTTGCGTGGCCCGTGTTGGTTGTTGCCATCTGCATGTGGAGCTATTTAACTGATTAATGAAATCTGAAAGTACGGCTTCTCAGAAGCAGCAGCCCTGTGTGGAGAGTGGCTGTGGTATTGCGGAAAATTCCACCAGGCAGTGCTGTGCTGGCCCCCAAGCCCATTCTCCCATCTCCGTTTCTACCATGTCCATTTCCAGGGGTGCTGGTGGCTAAAGGCGAGGGGAGCTGGGATTTGGAGAGGGTTATTGTTGTTCTGTGCCAATCAAATCATTCCTGGTGAGTGGGGCCTGAAGAGGCAGGCCCATGGCTGTTGCCTTAAAGCATGGGTACTTGTCACAGGGAAAAACAGAGTCAGAGAACTGGTGAGCTTGCTCAGCTCCCACAGACCCCACGAGGTTCAAAGGTACCTGGCAGTCTTGGAAGGTGTCTCAGGCCTTTAATTGAAGATGGTCTAGGTGGGCAGGATGAGTGTAGAGTGATTCAAGAGATGTGTTTCTTAAGGTGTGTGGGGGGGGGGGGGGAGCATTGGGACAAAAAGAAAGAGAGAAAAAGAAAACAGCTAGGTCCATTTCTTGCAATGTTTAGCTCACTTATTGAGCTCAACTGTGTTTACTGAATCTCAAGATCAGGAGATTACAAATGTCTCTCGCTGAAGTGAATCTATACTTGAGGGAATGTAGAACACACATGAAAGGAAATTGTTTCCAAGATGAGAGTGGGGACCCAGTGGTCCAGTCTCTTTAATGTTGTCACTACAAGTTCCAGGGACACACTCACACTGGGGTTTAAGTGGTAGCCCTGGGGGTGCCACCTTCCTGGCAGGTGGAGGCTAGCACAATTTGAACTTTCTAGTCTATGGGCAAAACTTCTCCCCCTACCTACACCAACCCCCTCAGAGCATACAGTATGCATAATTCCACAATTACAATATAATATGCACATTCCTGCAATCTTTCTAACCTGCAAAGTGTTTTTAAGATAACATTTTACCTGGTCTTTTGGACAGGGGATGGCAGGAAGCCTTTGGGTTTGGAGAGTAAATGACCATTCCAGCCTGTATCTATAGCTCAGAGTTAAGTTTCAGGCACATGGTGGTAAGTAGGGTGTTTGAGGAAGGAGATGGTGGAGAGAGGAAAGGGGAGAGAGAGGGGGAGTGGGAGGAAGGGAAAGGGAAAGAAGGAGCTGTAGGGAAGGAAGAAGGTAGGAAACAGGAAGCTCGGGAGAAAAGAATAAAGAAAGCCAAAGTGAGAGAGAGGAGGAGAGGGAAGAGAGCAGTTTGTGATGTATCCTTTACTTTCAGTTCCGGTTCCAGATGAATAGAAGAGAAACCGTGGGGCTTAAGGACTTATTAACAGCGTTTAAGTCAGGGATGTGGTGTGAATCCTGGCCTCTGTCTCCACACCACACTCTCTCATTCCACCCACTCTCCGGGAAATCCTCTTCAAGCACAAAGGGGAGGGAGCCTGTCCGCCCACTCATTCCTCTGAGGCACCGGCTTCCTCGCACAGGAAACCAGGGTGAGCTCTCTCCCTGCCTGACAAGGACCTCTTCTCCATGACCCTTGACCTCCCTCATGGGACCCTTGACATGACCTAACCTTCTTCGTGTTCCTTGGCTTCAAGTTGGAACACAACAGAAAGACTACAAATGACAGGTGCGGCCACGAGCCAGAGAATGGCTGAGGCATTCTTGAAACAAGCTGGGAGCTCGCTTCCTCCCAAGAATGCCTCGGTGCGATCTGAGTTTAAATTCCAGTGAGTCAGGACTTACAGGGTGTTATTATGCTTGTAACATTTTTATAATGAAGCTGTGTCTGTAAGTAGGTAAGAAAATATAATCTTTGACATGGGGAAAAATGAGTGATGGGCTATGTTACCAAGATGACCAAAGGGACTTCCTGGAGCAGGCTGAGCAGTTGTTAATGGGTCGTGCTGTGGCCGTGATATTCGGAATAATTAAACCAGGATACTACAGAAATCCCAGTAGCAGAAGCACAGTGACAAGATCATATCCCCACCTGACACACACACACACACACACATACACACACACACACACACACACACTCACACACACACTCACACTCACACACACGCATTCACACAAACTTTCCAAGGCTCCTAACAGAACAAAGCGGTTTTTACTCTCACAAAATCTTTATGAATTGCCATCCTTGAGGTGACGTTAGAGACTTTATGATCACATTTAGGTAGCTTCTTTAAATTATTGAAGGCATTTCAGAGGGCCTCGTCTCTTGGAACAGAGCTAGGAGAGAGGTCCCCGTCCCCCATCTGGAGGTGGGTTAATGATGGTGTTTCTACCGTACAACGCATCCAGGACACCGAGGTTAATAAAACCCGTAGCTCTTCTTCATGGGTACCAGGGGATGGTTAATGTTCAAGACTGTGCAGGACCTCGGCTTAATGTTCCGTATGAAGGATCGACCTGCCAGACGGTACCCTCCCTGGTGCCAGCCTTGCATATTAGCACATGCCAGAAAGGGGCTAAGCAATCTAAGAAGTTAGGTGCTTTTTATCCAACTGGGGGGGGGGGGGCATGAGCCAGTGATCTTTCTATGCCCCCATGCCTCAATTTAGGGTCAGCTACTGCTCTTATAGAGAACCCTGGACAAAGTGCTAGGGTTTTCAATGTCTATTGCTCCTGGCTCTGGATGAGAACAAGTCTCTCCATACTGGGCTCCAATCCTTTGTTAGGGGCATCTAAAAGAATAGGGTTCTCTCCTCCTTTGACACACATACATGGAGAGATCTGGGACAGTATAAAGTGATATGTTGGTTTTAAACTTAGAAACAAAGGGTTTTCATCATGGGAAATGAGTCTGACCCCATATAGTAGAAACATTGGTGTGCCTTCAAAATTCAGAGGCTGAAATCTAACCCCCTAAAGTGATGGTATCAGAATTATGGCAACTCTGGGAGGTGACAGGTCATGAGACTACAGTTCTTAAGGAGTCGATTTGGGGTTTTTTAAAAGAGGCCCTGAGGAGATAAGATTGTCCCTAGGCCCTGGAAGGAGATATCAAAAACATCCGCTGTGAACAGAGAAAGACGTCTTCATATCTGCCAGTACATTGATCTTGGGTTGGTTTTTTTCTTATTTTTTTTCATATTTCAGAGTTGTGAGGAATGTTTTCCCATTATTTGTGAGCCTCTCAATCTGAGGCATTCTCTCAGGCCACATAGACTAAAAATCCCGGCTGGACTCTGGCCAAGTGGCCAGGCCACTCAGACTTGGTTTGACAACTGCCAGATATAGATTGTGAGAGGGACTCTGAAGGCAAGGAATTAACCCAGGAGTTGAGCCTGGTGGGGCACAGCAGGAGAGTGCAGAAAGCATGCATTAAGCAAGGGGTGATGCCTGCCATTTGTAAGTCTCTGTAGAGACTGGAGATAATCCTACTAGCTACCTCTAGGAGACACTGTACAAAAAGAGCCTCAGTATTGGCCCATCCAGGGCTGAAACATTTAACACCAATTCCTGTTATTCCTTGGCTGACAGATTCTCCAGGGTTTCCAGCTTATCATGACCCATGACCGTGGGTAGAATGGGTTCTTCCATGCCCTGAAAACCTTCGGTTGAACATGTGAAGGCATGCGTGACATATACTCACCCAGAAAGGCCTGGTAGGAATGGAGATGCATTTGCTAACATGAAGTCCAAATTCTTTCTCTACCAAATGAGGTCAGTCAGTACTTCCCACATCCTCGCAGGGAGATTAAACGTGGCAATATAGGAGTCCAATAAATACTAGTTATGGTTATTGCTAACCAAAAGGATGGGGTTTGTTTACTGCAACGGGGACTATAAACTAGATCTGGTCAAGAGCCTGGCGACTCGCCTGCGTTTGAAAGCACTCATTGTGGACCTAGATAGTTTGCTATTTGGAAAAACCAGGTTTACGGTCGGGTTGGGATTACAGGACAATGAATGGCGGAATGCAGTGAGTACAGAGATGAGTGCTTCCCTCTATGGACGACAAAACAGAAAGGATGAGGAGAATAACATGGAGAAACAAGGGTCTAGAATCATATCTCCCTAGGTGGAGAGTCATAATGTTCCAAGCATTTGTGTTTGGAATCCACTTTGATGTTGCTCCAAACTTCTGGCCAGGAGGTCTCCCTCTTTTTTTAATCACCAGTCATTCTGCCTCAGCCATGGGATTTCTTCACTGGGAGGTGAAGCAACGACCCTGTGTATGTGCTTGGAGCCTCTCTCTAGATCATCATAGCCCAGGAAGACAGGCCAAAGGGTCCTTATCTCAGAACAGAGTGCCCCGTCTCCCTTCATTGTCCCTTCTCCTGGGTCCCGGACGTGCTTGTTGCTTAAACGTTGGCGTTCTTGGTCCAATGCACTGCTATGGTAGGAAGCGCGTGACACACTTGTGTTCACAGTTATCACCAGATCTAAAGAAGGAATAATAGCTCGGGCTAAGGGGCCTCACCATATTTGGATATCAGCGACACACTAACACCTTTTGTGTGAGTTCCTGTGGTCAGGCACTGATAACTAACCTCTATGCAGTCTGTGAGCACTTTATAATATGCATGAATGGATGATGGATGGATGCAGAATTGCCCAGAGAAATAGAAGAGGAAGCGGAGCCATATTTTTTTATTATTTATTTATTTATTTATTGGTTTTTTGAGACAGTTTCTCTGTGTAGCCCTGGCTGTCCTGGAACTCACTCTGTAGACCAGGCTGGCCTCTAACTCAGAAATCTGCCTGCCTCTGCCTCCCAAGTGCTGGGATTAAAGGCGTGTGCCACCATGCCTGGCCATATTTTAATGAGAAGATAAGTTGTTTGGAGGAGTTATAACTAGGGTCCTTGAATTGTACCCATATCCAAGAGTCTATGCTGCCACAGCCGTGACATTACCCTTCTAGCTTTGGCAAATTCAGTTCCTTGCCTGCTGTTAGCTAACCAGGTAGATATTCTCAGTCCCGCAGCTAAGAACAAATAGTTCAGATCACAGCCTCCCTGGCTACCGTGCATCGTTCATCCTTAGCATAATTCTAGGCTGTCTTGAGATTCTAGTTGGTGAAGACGGGTTTAACATTCAGATGTGAAAAATTCCTACCAATCAGATGTCTCAACCAGGGATGTTTAATGAATAGTGGAAACAGTCCTCAGTGGAGAGCATTTCAAAACAATGAGAAATGCTTCTGGAAGCATCCATGTAAGCGAGGGGCTCGGGGAATAGAAACTGGGTTTCTTTTCATTATCACCGGATTGCCACTCCACTCCATTTTGCTTCTTACCTATTGAGGTATGGAAATACTATCTAGCAAAGATAAGTCTCCTTTTCCTCCAGAGCCTAAGCTACAACCAAAATCATTATAGGAAATTCTTCTGACCATCAGGATTCTAACCCTCTGGTATCTATATTGGCACATGGTCTTGGAGTCACTCTCTAATACGTTGTTTTGTTCAGATATACACGTTAAGTGTGTATTCAGTTTTGGGGCTCATTCTCAACCATGCCCCCAGTTTGAGATTTCATCATCCCTACAGAAGACCCACAGAACAAAGTCAGTGTGGAAGGGGCTGATTGGAACCCCAAAGCCAGTGGGAAGCTTCTCCTTGGAGGGTCAGTTTCTATCAGAAGCAAGGAAGCTGGGAGCATGGGCCAGCCAGGAAGGGTGGTCCTCACAGTGGTCATACACACAGGCAAAGAGGTCAGAGGGTCTTATTCCATCATCCTCTCCCCTCCGTAGTGCCACAGTCTTGATGCCATCCTGGCAAGATGTTGGATAGTCATTTTCATCTGTTCTCTTCAATGGAGATCCAGCTTGCAAGACCAGGATTACTGCACACCCACTAACACAGCAAATGCCAATTCCGGTCACACTCCAGGATTTCTCTTCCCTACAAACGATGGGGGGGGGGGGGGGGCTGACTGAAAACTTGACTCTCTACATTGATGGAACAAGCACTCCAGTGAGGAACGTGGATGTACTAGCAAGCCGTGCACCGAAGCTGCATCTTGCAATGTGACAAGTGTTGTGCCCATCCCTGTGCCACGACATCATGAGGGCTTATCTGTACTCATTCACCTCCATGGAAGGAAACAAAAGTGCAAACGAGGTGACTCCCACATCAAAGAGCCAGAGTCCACCTTGAGGGCAGAGCCTCACCCAGGACTGTCTGGCGCCAGCCCTGCCTCTCCTCCATCCTGGAGCAGGACCCTCAGGAAAAGGAAGGAACTTGAGGCTTCAAGCCCCCAACTACATCTCCTCGGCCCCTTTGTGGTCTCTGGGCTCTACCTGATGACGGAGTGAGAATGCTTGCCTTCCCTTACGGCTCAGTTCCTCTAGATGGATCCCAAGCTTTAGCAGTTTCTGCCTGTTCTGCCTCTGGGAATGGAAGTGAAGGACAACGTGGTGCCATCTGATCCCATCGGCAAGGAGTCCCCTGTCCCCTGGTCTGGTGCCAGACACGGGGCTTCGGCACTCCACCCTTCGAGGCAGCTGGCTTCTTTGGCCTTTTACCAACCTCCCCCATGCCCTGAACCTCCAACCATTTGCCTAGGGCCCCACTAGCCGACCTTGGCCTGTCTCTGGCCTCAGACAGGGCGCCAAAGCTGCTCCTGGACTCGGGCCAGGCCCACTCCCAAGCAGCCTCTCCCCAGCCATACTGGGGCCACTGAGACTAATAGGCTAGCCTGGTACCAAGGTTGTACTGAGTATTCAGAGATCAGCTGGGACTACAGGTGAGAACTCCCCCACTCCAAAGGTTTTTTCAATGTATCAAGATTCAGAACTGTCTTTGCTCCTGGTGTGGGCTGAACCTTTTGTTACAGCCCCCTTTGCCACTTCCTTCTGCTTCCAGCTAATAGGACAAGTTGACACCTGATTATTACATATTCTCTTTGTCTTCTCCTCAAGACCCCATGGGTAGAGGATCTCACACAACCCCATTTTACAGATAAATAAACTGAGATCCAGACAAGAAATATCACTTCTGCTCCAAGCTGCTCTGCAGCGAGCAAACTCCAGAGACACAATTCAAGCCCATGCTGTTTCTGCGCAAGGCCCACAGTCACAGCCTCTCAGCAGCTGATTGACTATGCACAAATTGCTTTTCTTCTCTTGGCCTCAGTCCTCATCTGGGAAATGGGGACTGCAGCAGTACCCACTGATCAAGGTGTCTGTGAAAGGCCAGTAAACTGACCCACTATGTCAGGCCTAGGAGCAGGGCAGTTGGTTCTCAGTGTAGTTGGCATTGGCACCAGTGTCCTTAGTAGTGATCAACTGTCTACACCCTTCCTACTTGGAGCACCCATGCCTTACCCATTTGTGCCCACCTTCCTCTTCTGAGCTCAACCTCCTTGCCCTCACACTTACTGGCCCCTCAGTCTTCGTTTTCATCTCATCCATTTCACTTATACCAAAGCCCAGTGATGTCTGGAATCTAAATTCACTATTACCATCATATGCAAAGGTTACTAATTGTTATTATCTATCTATTATTAAAGTTCTCTGTAGAGATACCAAGGTGGCCACATGGTAGAGGGCCTTTTTTTTGTTTTGTGTTTCTCTTGTTATTGTTACTTCTTCCTTCCTTTCTTCTTTCCTTCCTTCTTCCTCCTCCCTTCCTCCCTCCCTTCCTTCCTTCCTTCCTTCCCCCTCTCTTTCTTTCTTTCTTTCTTTCTCTCTCTCTCTCTCTCTCTCTCTCTCTCTCTCTCTCTCTCTCTCTCTCTCTCTCTTTCTTTCTTCCTTTTCTGAGGCTCTTCTGTGCTTTTTCCCTCCAACTTTTTTACTACTACTAACCAGACTGGCTTATCTTACAAAGGCTAAATCATCCAAAGTGAGAAATTTCCCCTCACCTCTGTAAAGCTTATACTGAAGTCTTTTGTCCACAGACCCTAAATTTAAATGATAACCCTCCCAAGTTGAGGCTGTGTGACTCTAGACAACTTACTTAACATTTCTGTGCTGTGCTTCCCTTTCCAACTAGCAAAGGAAGGCGGCAGAAAATATAGAACCCCATATAGGGAGTGGAGTGCTTTGCAGAGTTTGTGAGAGAATGGGGAGCCAGTGGCTGGCATACTGTTGATAACTTATTCAAGGATAAGACAAAGTTTATGTTTGGGAAGTTTTATTCTATTATTTTGTTGAAGATATTATCACAGGGCTCCCAATGGAGGAGCTAGAGAAAGTACCCAAGGAGCTAAAGGGATCTGCAACCCTATAGGTGGAACAACATTATGAACTAACCAGTACCCCGGAGCTCTTGACTCTAGCTGCATATGTATCAAAAGATGGCCTAGTCGGCCATCACTGGAAAGAGAGGCCCATTGGACACGCAAACTTTATATGCCCCAGTACAGGGGAACGCCAGGGCCAAAAAGGGGGAGTGGGTGGGTAGTGGAGTGGGGGTGGGTGGGTATGGGGGACTTTTAGTATAGCATTGGAAATGTAAATGAGCTAAATACCTAATAAAAATGGAAAAAAAAGATAGAACAATGTCATCTGTCCTAATTAAAAGACTTATAATTCTAAAAAAAAAAAAAAAAGACAAAGTTTAACTGGAATAGAGTTAACAGACATGGGGAATATGGGGATGGGAAAGGAAATAAGAACATTTTGTTTAGCCAAATTCACCATGTTAAATAAGACTCTGGACAGAAGTGGACCAGCCGTGAAGAATCAGCGCCACACTGTGTTCCCAGCCAGGAAGGACTTTAGAGGTCACAGAGGGCAAGTCCACGCCCTCTCTGAAGCTAGCCTTTCACTTCCTGGTGCTTTCCTTGTGAGTAATGCCCAGCCTCCTTATAGAGTGGAGAGAAGAAAAGCTCAGAGTCCACACTCGCAAGCTAGAAGGTGGCATGCGCCTGTTGGTGTGTGTGTGTGTGTGTGTGTGTGTGTGTGTTAATAACCTTGCATTTATTCAGCTTCTCCCTGCAAGGCTCAGCAGCCCAGACTTTGTACAGGGGTGGGGTGTGGATATGGTGGCTTCTTTTTTACCCCGGGGGTAGCTCAACTCCATTTCTCAACATTCATTCCCAATTATTTAAATTAATAATAATGATAAAAAGATTGAAAGTCATTACCTGTTAGTCTCACAAAAAGATGGCCAAGGCTAAGAGAGTTCAGAAGACAGGACTTGTGGCTTCGCTTCTCTGTAGGAGCATACAGTAGGTTGGGAGGGATGGCAGAGAGATTATGATGCTTTCTAAAGGGTCTGGACTCGATGCTTCCACACAGAGCCCATCTTCACCTGTCTCAGAGGTGAGGAAACCAGGGGAGTGGATGATCCATGAAAGAGAAAGATGTCCCGAAATGTAAGTTTGAGCTCCCGTGCTGGGCTCTGAGCTCTGAGCACAGACGGATTACTTCATTTGACCCTCCCAACGACCTTTTAGACTTAGAGAGATGCTAAGATGTCACGACAAACCAAGGTCATCAGTTAGCTAACCACAAGACAAGGAATAGCCAGGCCCCACATCACCACAAAGATGCCTTTCAGAGCATGGCAGGAAGGGGAAGGTTGCGAGAGATGCAGCAGTGGACACAAAGGTTGGGGCTGTGTGATTGAAGACAAAGGGTGCCCAAGCCAGCAAATGTTCTCAGCACCTAGAAACAACAACAGAAAAGGCCAAGAAAAAAAAAGGGTTTTCTTCAGTGGTCCCAAAAGGAGAGCAGTTCCACAGTTGGTTAAACCAGCAGATGAGCTGCAGTTTAATAATAGAATGCAATATTATCCCTACCATTCCACACTCAGGCCTATTGTGCAGGTTTATTCAGAGAGCTACAGAATTCCTGTAGTCTGGCAGGCAGAGGCAGCTCAAGTTTGGACATCCCAAGGAAATCCTAGGAGGACTGTTCTGCTTGGAAGTGGGATTCACATGTAGCCACTCTGGCCCCAAGGATGCATAGAGAAGAAGTATTTTTACTATCACTTTCCATAGCCGCACCAGGAAGACTCCAGATGATACTGAGGCAGGGATGAGAGCCAGCAAGTCCCTGAGGGTCGTAATTGTTACACTTGGTCATAATTGTTACACTTGGCCATCCCCTGGGCCAAGAGCCTGCCACACTAGCCTTCCTTCCCCTGGCCCTTTACAATTATTATTATTTTTTTCAACAAAAGCTACAATGTTAATAGGCAGGCAGCTGGGTTTTTATTATTCATACTGATTTCTAAAAGGGAACATTCTGGCTTTAATTAGAGTGAAAAATATGAGTTGTAGAAATATTCAAATATCACATGGCGCCATTATTTACACCATTGATTCCAGCAGGCAGATAAACATAGTCAGATGTGTGCTCTGTGCTATTTAAAGAACAGAGCTGCCTTAATATGCTTCTAAATCTCTACACATGGATGAAGGCCTGTAAAGAAGGCCATGGTAAGGATGCCATGCATGTGGCCTTAGACATGTGGGAGAGAAAGGTCCCAAAGAGATCCTAACCAAACATTTGCTTTCATGTGGTGTCATTATGTCAAACCCATGTCCCTGTGTGCTGGGATATTCGGTGAATGTCTATCCTCTTGGAGAATTACTTTACAAGGAGGTCAGAATTTGGGTTCATTTTAGAGATAGGTAAGCTGCCACCACCACCACCACTCTCTTGTGTATTTGAACATCTGGTCTATAGCTAGAGGTGCAACCTTCAGCTGGATAGCTGGCATAGGCTGGCCACGGAGTGTAGGTCTTAAAGTTTATACACACCTGAGCCTCTTGTTTCCTGTTCCTGCCTGTTGATGTGATATCACCAGCCACAACTCCCTTCCACCATAGATAGAGCCTCTTCTACCTGAGTGCCCTCCCTATGATGAACGGTATTCCCCTAAACCGTGAGCCAAATAGAAACAAACCCTTCTCCCTTAAGTTGTTTCTGCCAGGTATTTTGTCCCAACCATAAAAGAAACTAATCCAGAAGGCAGTGGAACAATTAGTGTCTCCATCTGATTTGGAGACAAGGTCTCTCTCTGAACACCAAGTTTGCTAGTTTGGCTACACTGGCTGACCAGTGAGCCATGAAGATCTGTCTCTGCACAAATCAGGGTGCTACTCCCAGCTTTTGGTTAAACCCAGAGACCCTGAACTGAAGTCCTTATGCTTATGCACCAAGATTTTTGCCCACTGAGTCATCTCTACACTCTCTATTTACCCATTTTAAAGATGTGAGGTATGTGAGGCCCACTGAATCAGGATCAAACTGGAACATTCTAGAAACTCCTTTATCCATATAAGTAGCTTCCTAGTGGAATTTGTTTATGAATATAAAGAGATTTTTTTTTTGTTTGTTTGAAGGAGAGTGTGTGGTGCCATCTGGATATACAAAAGTTGAATTCAGCTTTTGAATCCCCATCTTGTAGCTTCCATGTCTTTGTCATGAAAGTAAAAGTCCCTTGGCTGGGAGAACACCCTTTTCTCTAGAGTACTGACCCTCTACTTGAATCCATTTAAACCCATGTTGACTTTAAACATAGCAACCAATCACGGGCTCAGTACCTGTAGACCTCGGATAGCCCTGATAGCAGGGTCTATATCTAAGCCTTCCATGGTTAACCTTCAATGTACCTTCATCCATTATGTGCCTAAGGGCACTCTCAGAGAGTGAGCTCTGGTCTCCTGGACAAGGGACTGGAGTCTTCTCTTCCTACATGCTGTGATTTAGCCAGTAGGTGGTGTTTAGTTGGCCACCAGGACCAGAAGAGCATTGTGGCTACTCTGGTGTTCTACCTGACCCTTTTACCCCGATTATCG
Source organism: Mus musculus (assembly GCF_000001635.26). Lineage (NCBI taxonomy): Eukaryota > Metazoa > Chordata > Mammalia > Rodentia > Muridae > Mus > Mus musculus. The sequence continues at coordinate 115,519,722 of NC_000074.6, read as the reverse complement.
CAGTCCTTCCTGCTTGCCTGCTTCATTCTTTCTCACTTTTACCACAACACCCCTAGCACACAGCATTATGACTTGCTTCTGGCTACTTTAACAAGAAATCATGAAAATTTACTAACAGTGGAAAACAACATACACTGTTGCTTTCATAATCCAAGAGTCCCACATATGTGTGTGTATATATGTGTGTGTGTGTGTGTGTGTGTGTGTGTGTGTGTAAAATGTATATGTGCAAATATGTGTGTATACACACACATACATACACACACACACACACACACACACACACACATAATCCAGTCCCTGTCTTTGTGGTCACATGACTTCCCACCTTCATACCTCTCTGTATAAGGTACAACTTTTTAAAAAATGGGCCCAGCTTTTGAATTAGGTCCAACCCACTCTAGTGTGATGCTACCATAATAATTATAACTTCAGAAAGTCCATTTTCATATTTTTTTTCCCGTTCTTAGTGTCATGTCTTGAATGTGAAATGTCTTGCATAGACTCATGGGTTTGAACACTTGGTCTCCAGCTGATGGTGCAGTTTAGGGAAACTGGGAGCCTTTCAGGATATAGGGCCTTGCTGGAGGATACAGGCCACTGCAAGTTAAGACTCAAGGGTTATAAGCCAGATTCTGTGCTCCCTCTCTGTTTCCTGATTCTCCAGGAATGTGACACACTGTGCTGACAGTTCCCACTATCATGGATAAAAGTGAGCTACCCATCATACTTCCCCACCATGACCGATTGAATTCCCTGAGACCCTGGTCTGAAATAAATGGTCCCTTCCTCGGGCTGCTTCTGTATGGTACTATGTCCCGTGACTAGAAGAGTAAAGAACACTCTTACATTTGAGGAGACAAGAATTTAGGGGAGACACTAGTTCACCCAAAAGCAAACTCACTCAGTTGGGAAGCTTCAAAGTCCCACACTGGATCATGTCACCACTCTGTTGATATGCTTTCTTTTGTGTAATGGTGCTTGGAATAAAACCCAGTTCCTGGGCTAGAGAGACAGTCCTGCTGCTAAGGGCACATACTGTTCTTATAGAGGCCTCCAGTTTCATTGAGATCAGCCATGCTGTGTAGCTTACCACCACTTTTAACTTAAGGTTCAGGAGGCTTACTAGACCCCTGGTCTCTGTCCACATCTGTATACACAAATATATGATTTAGAAACACAAATAATTAATCTTTTAAAACTCCAACCTCTTTGCCAAGCCTTCAGACTCTAATAGATTCAGGTGTGGACAGCAATCCCCAACCTCGTCAGCCCAAAGTCCACCAGGAACTCTGCCCGTGTGCTGGATTCCCATTATCAGGCCCACCTAACTGCCAGAGCCTACACCTTGTGTAATTCTTGGTTCAATTTTACATGGAGCAATGAACGGCTTCAATAGGCATTTAGTAAATACCTACCGGAAGTACCACCGGAAGTAGCTCAGTGGTAGGCAACTTACCTGGCCTATCCAAGGCCCTGGATTCCATTCCAGTACGACGAAAATAAAATAAGGAAAACATGCATCCTATGTGGTTGGGGAGACATTTGAAACCAGATGATCAGAGTGTAGCCAGACAAAGCCAGTGAAAGATGCATGAGCTGAGGTCCCAGGAGGCCCAAGGGAGGAGGAAGCACTTTGGCCTATGGGACTAGGTGGAAGTGAGGGAGAGCCTCCCGGCAGAGCAGACTTCTGAACAGTCTGGAAGGAAGATTTTCTGTCTGACTCCGGGCTGCCAGGAATAGGGAGCCAAACATTACGGCAAGGAGCGCATGGAGGCTGCGCAGCAGCTCTAAGCGGGTCGGCCTCATCACCATCCCCATCTGATGCCGCACCTCCGTTCCCTCTCCATTCTTGCTCGCTACCACTTTCCATCAGTAACGTTTCGTGAGCATCCATGCAGAATGGACGGGGAGGAGCATGGGCTTGAACGTAGAAAACACTTCCTTTCAACATAAGCAGAGCAGCACAAATCCTCCTTCATGGTATTTATGTGAGGGGGAGATGAGGGGAAGCAGATACTTCACTCCTCAGTACCTGCAGGGTTTAGTCCTAGGACCTCCATAGATCCCAACACCTACAAATACTAAAACTTATGCAAAACAGCATGAAGTCTGCCCAGAACCTCTGCCCACCTCCTTCTTTACTTTAAACCACAACTAGGCTACTAGCAACAACCATTACCATGTAGGTATCAGGCAGGTAGAAGCTTTACTGCATTGTCTGGGGAATGTGTGTGTACGGTTAGTATATAGGTTACATTAGCTTTGTTTTGTCTCATTTTTGGAGCTGATCTCATGTAAGCTGGGTTGACTTCAAACTCACTATTTAGCTGAGGATGACCATCCTGTCCCTATGTCCCTTGTGCTGGCATCATAGGCACACATGACTACACCCACTTTGCCCATCACTCAGACTCAAAACCAGGGCTTTACATATGGTAGGCAAGTTCTGTACTAACTCAGTGACATCTCTAGATGGCCTCTTACTAAGAAATATTTTTGAAAGGCTAGCACAATGGCCAATCAGGGGATGACTTTAATCAGGAGAGAACTGACTTCTATAGTTACCTCTGAGCTCCACAAGAACCAGTAGCACGTGTGGGTCCTGATACCTATAAAACACACAGACACAGAAACACACACGTGCGCGCGCGCACACACACACACACACACACACACACACACACACACACATGCATGCATATGCATACACAATCACAGACACATACCAATTAACTAAATAAATGTGAAACGTTTAAAAAATAGTTTTGATCCATTGAATCGTTCAGTTGAATCGTTGATATGGATGTGAATAGTCAATTTTCACATGTTTAGAGCTAGCTCCTTTAGATCTAAAAAACCAAACCAAAACAGGGCTTTGAACTATGAGTGGAACACAGCAGTGGAGTGCTTGCCTATCAAGACCATGGTCCTGTGTTTGATCCCTAGAGCAGGAAAGGAAGGAAGGAAGGAAGGAAGGAAGGAAGGAAGGAAGGAAGGAAGGAAGAAAGGTTGGTTGGTTGAATTTGCTGCCTAGGTCTTAAAGTTGTCTCTGGGTGGGTGGTCCTGGGGTCTAATGGGACCCCTTGATCTAGATGGCTAGGTTATTGAGGAGAAAGCAGGTAGGAAGCAGGGTACCAGGATCTTGGGCTGGAGATGAACCCGTTCCCCTAAAGAGATTAGTAGGCAAAGAAAACAGACCCAGCACAGACAGAGTGTTTACTGAGCAGGAAGGTCTACGGGGCAGAAACCCCAGAAGACAAAGACTGTGACTTTCTGCACAATCCTTACCTGAGAGACTTAGGGGTCTGTCAGGCGAATGAAGCAGAAGGTGCCTAGCATCTCTGCAGCTTGTGATGGTTCTGCCAGCTCAGAAGCAGCTGGGCCAGTCCTCTGTGTTTACCAGCCATCACTCTGGTCTCTGGAATCCCAGTGGGTGGAGAAGAGCCAGGCCCCCAGTGAGGTCACTGGGAGTCAAGCCTCCAGATCTAGATTAGACTCGATGGAAACCTTGCTTCAGACCAGCAAACCGTGTGTGTGTGTCTGTGTGTGCACGCCAAAACAGATTGGCAGATTGGGAGAGGGATGGGAAATGACAGAAGCAAACTAATGTAAAGGAAGCAAGCCCTGATAGGGTCTCTCCCATCCTCCCATCCTTTCTACATAGATTTCCTGCCAGGGGACACTGAGCAAAGGGAATGAATGCTCTACCCTTGAGGTTGGAGCAGACAGTGGTCCTGGAGAGGAGGAGAAGAACAAAGAATAATCACTTCCTGGAAGACGGTCTTTTAATTGTTCTCTTAAGAGAAGGCAGGGGCTGCCAGGGGAGGGCCAGTGCACAGTTATTGGGGTGTCCCCTATGGTTCAACCCATTGAGAAGCAGAGGAAATCCCCAGCCTCAGGCAAAGACTACAGCAGGAAAAGTTCTGAGCCTTCTTGGAGCCGATGCCTGGGAGGTAGCTTCAGAACCGTGGGCCTGCCAGGGTGGAGTAGGGGAAGGTTGTTTTCATTCTTCTTTATCTTCATTCCATCTGTGGCAGTTACTTAGCATGGGTGGCTTAGGGTGAGCATCGGGCAAGCGCTCCTGTCCCCATGCACAGACCCCACTAAACTTGCATCCCACATCACTGTAAAATCCTCCTCAGTGAATATTGTAAAGCCTGCCTGGGCTAACCACATAGCTTAAGTGAGGTCATATATGAAACCCTGTAACCAGGATAGGTAGGTAACTAATGAGCCTCCGTTTATCCACTTCCTTCTTTCTCCTCCTTCTTCTCTTCCTCTCTTTCCCATTCTCCTCTTCGTCCTCCTTCATCTCCCCCTTTCTTCCTTCTTCTCCTCTTCCACATCTTCCTACTTTTCCTCCTCCTTATCCTTGGCCTGCCCTCCTCTTCCTCCTCCCCACCTTTCTTCCTCCGCCTCTTCCTCTTTCTCCTTCCCATCTTTCTCTTCTTCCTCCTCCCCATACTCCAATTTGCTCTCTTCCTTCTATTCTTTCTCCTCCTCCTTTTCCTTCCCTACTTCTTTCTTTTCCCTGTCCTTCCCCTCCTCTCCTCCTCCTCCTCCTCATCTTTCTCTTCCTCTCTCATAGCCTCTTCAATTTCCTCCTTCTCTTTCTCTTCTTTCTGTCCTCCTCTCTTTTCTTCTTCCCCTCTCCTCTCCCTCCTCCCCCTCCCCTCCTCCTCCTCCTCCTCCTCCTTCTTCTTCTCTGTTCTTCCCCATCCCTTTCCTTCTCTCTATCCCTATACTCTCTTCTCTCCCATCTTTCCTCTCTCTTCTTTCTCCCCTTCCCCATTCTGCCTATCTTCCCTTTATTATTTCTCAAGTTGCCTTTGCTTCGTGGCTGGGAGACAGGGACACATTAGCTTTGCCATGAACCCTAGGGAACTAAGTGATACAAGGTGCTTTGACCCAAGAGCCCTTCCTGGAGGTGGAAGGTGCCTGGGAACAAGGGGCCCCCCTAGGGACTGGAGGGGAGCTGCACCTGGAGAGTGGGTGAGCCCACATTCAGGGCACCCCATTTTACTCTATGCCCTACTTTCTTCGTGGTCTAACCACATATGTTTCCTTCAATCTCATATTTGAAAAATCTGCCCCTGGTTTTCATACCATTTCCTGCCATCTCTTCGCTGTAATCTCAACTGCCACAATATAAGACCTTAGAAAAAAATTGGCAAGAAAGCTGTCCTGGCTGAGCCAGTTGCCTGTGTCTTTTGATGATCATGGGGCAAGTGGTGTGCCCCTCAGCATGTGCTGCATTGTAAGGACAATGACAGAGATAGCACAATGACCACAGTAGATTCACCGACTCACTGGGCATCCTTCAAAATGTTCTGCATCTCTTATTCCATTCTGCTACCTGAAGAAGAAGAAGAAGCTGGGGGCAGAGAGACACTAGGCAGATCATTCAAACAGGGTTTCAGGGCCAGAATTGAAACCCAGTTGGCTCAAGAACGGGGACACAGAGTAATGAGCAGCCCTAGTGGAACTTGACACTTTTCCTCAGCTAAGCCACAGAGAACAAGAAGGGAGAGGCAAAAGTCATTGCTAAGCTGAAACCCAGCAGCAGCACCTGGGCAATGCAGAACAAATGCAGTTCCCAAGATCTGAGGCACAGTAGCCCAGAAATGCCCTCCTGATAATAATCTCTGGACTTTTTAGAGTAAGCAAACCCTTCACTCTTCCAACCTGGAACAGCCTCAAGTCCTGCTTATCAGATGTCCATACGGAACAAGGACAGCTCATTTCTTTGGACCTGTCCTATCTCCCAGATCTGCAGGCCGTTTTTAAACCTGGCATCTGGCTCCGGGTTTCTAAAGGTGAGGCAGCTCCATAGCCAAGTTTCAGAAATCTACAACTCAGAGCAGCGAGCACCACTCCAGAGTCCCTACACCAGCTCCAGGCCAGGGTTTTCATAATTGGTTTTCAGAACAGCCTGTCCATGATGTGTAATTGTTAGCAGTTGTAAAAAGATAACTCACATTTTTTAAAAGCTTAAAGCTTGCTCTGTGCAGATAAAAACTGTGACAAATTATATTCCGAAATATCATAAAAGTAGAGAGAGACATGTTAATAACCAAAGGTGGCATTTCATTTAGAGGTCAGCCAGAGCTATTAAAGTACTCCGGAATCTCCAGCTTTGGCAGTTGCGATTTGACCAAATCACTTATCTCCTCCGGACCATACCTAAGCATCTCCCTCAGTAAAAAAAAAATAATAATAACAATAATAATAATCCACAGACAGTAATGCGGGAGGTCAGGGAAAGTGGTCGAGAAAAGCAATATGGCCCAAATAAACCCAGCTCCCAGCTAGAATCCGCCAAGGCCACAGTGCTTCAGTACACACTGTATCTCCTCACATTCCACATTAAGGGGTGTGCTCATATGCATGCCCATTAACAACCAAGTTCAGATGTGTGTGTGTGTGTCTGTGCACACACACACACACACACACAGGTGCACATACTTATATGCCGTATGAAGTAGGCAGTTAAAGAATATTCTGGAAACATGGGACAGCTGTACAGAGACAAGCCAACCTAAACTGATATGGGATAGAGAGGATATCTCATTTTCCCAAACTGAAAAAATCTTTTTTCTTCTTAGACAGAAGCAGGGTCAGAAGGAGGTGTCGAGGGTTTTGAAGCAGTAGTTGTAGATAGCATGAATGAGTACTGGGTACTAATTATTTGAAAATCAAATGAGCTGAGCTGTGGACTGGACTCTCATATGGCCAGAATGTAATGGTCCACACAGGTTCATTAGTTTGGTCCCCAGCTTATGGTTGTGTTTTAGAAGGTTATGAATATTTGAAGCAGGAGGAATGCCTAGAAGAAGTGGGTCACTTGAGGGGGATCTTTACGGCTTTTAGGCTAGCCCTGCTTCCTACCTGTGTACACTCATTTCTCTTGGAAAAAGATGGAGGCAGAGAATCAGATTGACAGAATTCTAGTTCTACAGTGTATTAATGGCTATCCCCTACCACCAAGGAAGCCTTTCATCTACCCTGGGCCTCTCTTACTCAGTTTTCCCATTCATAAAATGGGCAGATCTCACCCACTGTGAAGATGAGTTTGAGATAATATTATCCCAGTGCTAGTGCCGGCACCCACCATGTTCTACCTGCCCTCTTTCTTCAAAATGTTTAGAACGTTCTAGAAGGCCTCTGTGTCCTGTCCAGACCAGCAGATTTCAGTCTTTTTTAAAAATGTGTTTCTTTTTTTTGGCTATTGCTCCTTGGAAATAGACAAGAAAAGGGCAACAAAGGCTAAAAGGACAGGGACCCATGCTCTGGGAGGCAGATCGCCTATAGATGCTTAGTATTTTTTTTTAATATGCACCTAAGAAAAGGGGAAAGCAAATACGGAAGCAGCCTCTCCATGATGGGGTTAAAGTCGCTTGAGACCTGTCCAAGGTGACATGTGTGTTGGGAAGCCTCTATTTGTACACAATGTGTTATGATAGGAAACTGTTTTAGTTAGAGTTTCACGCAAGTTGGGGGAGGAAAGGGTTTATTCAACTTACACTTCCACACTCTGGTTCATCATCAACGGCAGTCAGGACAAGAACTCAAACTGAGCAGAAACGGAAGGCAGGAGCTGATGCAGAGGCTATGGAGGGATGCTGCCTTCTGGCTTGCTTCCCCTGACTTTCTTAGCATGCTTTCTTATAGAACCCAGGACTACTAGCCCAGGCATGGCACCACTCACAATGGGCCCTCCACCAGTGATCACTAATTGAGAAAATGCCTTACAGCTGGATCTCATAGAGACATCTTCTCAACGGAGGTTCCTTCCTCTCTGATGACTCTAGTTTGTGTCAAATTGACACAAAACCAGCAAGTACAGAAGCCCAGCTCATAGCAGACATTTGGTTTCTTAAACAACTCCCCAGACAGATTTTTTTTTATAATGTTGAAATCTTAGTAACCACGAAATACGAGCTTTCTGCAAAGGTTCTAAAAGTCATGTTATTTATCCATAGGCTAGACATAACTCAGGGACATGTAGCTGGGTTTTTATGCAGTTATAAATGAGAATAATTATGCGTTTATTTGTTTGTTTGTTTGTTTGTTTGTTTGTTTGAGTTCTTTATAGACTTTCTATGCCACCCAAAGTGTGAGAATGAAGAAAGAAATAGAAGAAAAGGAACTTAGTGCTGTATCTGAGATGGGTTAGTTCACAGATCTTGGTAGGATATTGCAGGAGCACTTGGGACATTCTGACTTGACCCACTTGTAACGAATTATTGCCATTTTTTTTCTTTTTAATTTATAATCTATTAGCTAATGTTTGGAGAGAGTTACTTAAAAAAAAAAACCACTCTCCTCTTTTGAGAAATTCAAGTAGTAAGAACTGACTTAGCTGTTTTCACTGAGCCCTAAGGCGGTAAAGATGGTCTTTCCTTGTTCTTTACCATTCTTCAGCATTAGCCTTTCATTTAGATTACCAGAACTACTTAAAAGCAGCAAGGATTGGGAACAGCTCTCAAATATTTTGATACAGTCATTCATTTTGCTCTATTAAGTATGTTGTTCTCCTCAACAGTCTGGGCATATACAGTTGATCAATAAATACCCTTTACCATGTCCTTGTAAAAAACATTGCACATGCACAGAACACACACACACACACAAACACACACACACACACACACACTTACCACCATTCAGCCCAGAGCAGACTGCCTTGCTCACCTTACCCAACATCCATTGACTATTCATGTTTACTGATGGACTCTACTGAGCAATACCAGGATGACACTAATAACTTCCCACTGGGACTCATGCTCTGACCTGCTGGGGTTTTTGTTGTTGTTGTTTTGTTTTGTTTTGTTTTGTTTCTTTCTCCTTTAATACTGGATGTTGGGATCTTAAGGGTGGATTTCCATCTAGTAAGCAAGGATATAAATAGATATCAAAAACAGCCTCTCCTGGTCCATGGTGCATTAACATGATTTTCTAGTCCTTAGACATGCTTATGGGAGGGGTGAAGAGGGCAGAAATGTGGGATAAGGCTGAACAAACGCTTAGCACCAGCCAGGATCCATTTGCGGAAGGCACCCGCCATTGGGGGCAGAGAGCAAGTCCACTGAGAGAAGAGTTTCCTACCATTGCAATGTGCTGCAGGCTCCTGGCAAGGGTACAAGAGACTTTGCTTTATGTAAGATACTACCAATAACAAGACCAAAACAGCCTGTAAAACTTTTTACAGTCAATAATTTATTCTGGAACATTCTACACTTGAAGCCTGGGAAGGGAATGGCGCTTATGAGAGGCTCAACAATATGAAATCTAAGCTTATGTATCACAGCTTCTACGTGACCGAGAAAGCTGCCCGGGCTGAGCCCAGCTTCAGTTTCCTTCTCTGTATAACTGACTGACACAGCCAGGTTAGGTTTTCCTATTTATGAAAACTTACAATAAATGTTCGCTGGGATTGAAAGACTCTCTCCTTGCACTGACGGTGACTTGACGACTACCCTGAGGGTCTCCCCCTGTATTTCACCTTCTGAGAGAGGCATCTGTGGCCCATTTCCTGACTATAAGATCTTCTCTTTAACCCTCCTACCATTTCTGATCCTCTCTGTCATCATGCTTCATCTTTTGTGATTGTAGGTTGTGTACAGACTATGCCTGTGTGTATAATACTATGTTTCCTTATCTGCTTGCTTTCTTCTTCCTAAAGGTAGGCTCACACCTCCACAACTCACAGCCTGATGATATTCCTACTAGGTATTCAGAAAATAACTAATAAACCAATCAATGAACATCTTATTTCTTAAAAATCACATTAAGAAGGGTCAGTGACATGGCTCAGAAGATTAGAATGCTTGCCACCAAGCCTGACAAGCTGGATTAGATTCCCAGGACACACACTGTGGGAGGAAAGAACCTATCTCTCCAAGTTTTCCTCAGAACTCCACATGGTATGGCATGTACACACACACACACACACACACACACACACGAGTGCGCGCATGTGCGCGTGTAAAAAAGTCAAAAACCAATTAAAATAAAACCTCAGGAACAGAGCAGACAAAGTATAACTTTATGATTTAAGTATGTACTTGCAAATATCTGTGTAGATTGCTTCATTTTGCTTTCAATCTTTTTCTTTCCTTACAATAAAAAAAAAAAACAGAATTTAAACTTGTGGGAAAACAGTGGGGTTCTATGCATAAAAGCAGAATGCATTTTAAACTTCTCTTGGGCAGAGGCAATTTTGAAGAATTGGTAGTCTGTTAATCACTACGGTTGCTGTGACCCGATAAGCAATTCTACTCCCTTCATAAGTTAAATTGATTCATACACATTGGCAAGTTAGCTATTTCCCTCAAAGGGAGTTGCATTTATTTGGGCTGTATATTAATATCTTATTATCCTTTCTATGCACCTGTGACATGATCATTATTTCATCTCCCGTGTTTATTAGAGTAAATGCTTTCAGATGGGGTATTGAAAAAGAACCTACCTATACTTAGCAATTTTTCTAGGCAGGCAAGTGTAAAATCTCCCTTTGGCCCATGGCTGTAGCTGTTCTCTGCTGACCCTTTGCAGCTCATCAGTTTCCAAAGATTGTCCCCCAGCAACCCTCAGAAAAGCCAAACTTTTTAAATACAATGTCGGGATGTTGTTCAGTCATTCCTTCTTCCTTTGTGCATAAAGTTAGATTTGCCTTAGAACTTTACCCACAAAATCTGCTATTTCTGAAGAACAACTGGTCGACCCCTGCCTGCAATTGTGTTCAAGTGCTGTCTTATAATTGGGTCATATTTACTGTTGGACATTGGGGAAAATGAAGAGTGGGATGGGTTTAGGTTGGACAACTAGAATCTAGACAGGTCTACAGAAGGTAAGAACATAGAAATAAGATTGTTATTGGATCTACTTAAGCCTAAGGCTAGAGTCCAACACAAAGAAATCACAAGTCTGCCTTCAAGTTCCTAGATAGTAATGTTTTCCTGAAGTTATCTGAAGAGGGAGCAGAAAAGTAGGCTCCCTCTTCAAATAACCATTCTTAAAGTCTATCCAGGCACATGAGTTTACATAAGCTCTCAGGCCAGCTGACCCATCCTCATTCTTCCTGTTTTTCTTTTCTTCATCCTCTTCTTTATCAGCCTTCTGACTCAGTTCTGATTCATGTGTCTTCCATGGTTATCCACATGTACATGCACATGCTAACGTGCACGCACACACATATACACACATGTCCTTTGATCTATGTGTTCAAGTCAACAGAATGAGGTCACATGCAATTTGGACAAAGCCTGGGGGAATGGAGAAAGCAAGTGAGTTAAACTGTCTGAATTTTCATAAACCTCACTCACTGCCCTTGTATCAACAGTGACACTTATTCAGGATGCACTGTATTTGGGGGGGATCTCTCCTATATATGAATGATTAAAAATATAACAAAATTTAATTTTTATTTAAATTTATTAAAATTAAACATAGTTTAAAATCTTATTTCTCAGTTTAGTGGCCATATGCATGCATTTGCTTGATGGCCTTGTGTATCCACATCCAACAGTGCACATATAGAACATTTGCAACTTTATGAGCTGACATAAAGGTCTAAGCCTATGTGTTCGGCATTAGATCTGTCAGAGGAAGCAAGAGGAGAGAATATTAGTACTGTGTTGTGGTTGTTTTGAGGTCTCCTAGCAGGATTAGAGATTCATTTACCAAATGAAATTCCCACTTGCTCTGGAAGGAAAATGGTTATATTGTGTCTGAGAGAAAAGAAAAGAAATTCGTCTGACATGTTGATATTCTAGGTTGGTGACTTTGCTTGTGGCGTTTTGGAACACGGATCAGAATCAGGGAAGTGTCACCCTAGTTGAAAGCTCCCCTGTAGGGAATCTCTCAGTCTGACCTAAAGTAAGTGGAAGAGACAGGGTGAGAGAAAGAGGAATAGGGGAGGGTGTGTAATAAATGGCGCCCTGTCATATCACACTTGACATCTCTACAGGAAAAAGGGGCTGTGGAGCCATATGTGGGTTAAGCGAGGAAGTTCAAACCTTTCTCTCGTCTTCATCTTGTGTCTCAAGGTTCAGCTTGAATGCAGGAACTCTGAGTTCAATTGAAATGCATCCAATCTGTGGAGTAGCACGCTAGTCAAGGCAATGTGTTCTAATGTGAAGTGCGCCCATTTTGGGACTTCCAAGTATCTGGGAAGGAACAGGGACAAGAATAGTCCACTCCAAGAGGAGAGGGCCTTGGATGGTCATGTGATATTCCCTGACACTGTGCTCAGACAGAATGACAATATTCAGACACCTGACTGACTCCCCACTGTTAGCCTCCAGGATCTCTCATCCAAGCAGATTGCTTGTTCCTATTACTCAGCCAAGAGAACCTCAGCCCTCTGTGTGTGTATGGCACCGCTCACTCTCTCTGGGCACTACAGTGTTCGCTCTTCTCTGGAGTGCATTTTTTCCTCCATTTATATTTTCCCAGAGCAACTTCACATCGCAAACACACTTATCTGTTCTTCACATCAGCCTTAAAGATTGGGAGTATGGATCTGTTTTCCAGACCGACCGTCTGACTGTCTGACCTACGCTTGTTCACTCTCACAGAAAGGCATAATGTGACCCTTGTTAAAACCACAATTAGTCTAAGCCCTTTACAGGAAATATTGGTTTGGTAAGACGAGAGATATCGTTAATAGGAAGTCACGTGCTTGGTAGGGAGAGCAGGCACAAGCAGTCGGATGTACACAATTTCTTCTTATCATTGATCTCCTGCTGCAGCTGCTAGCTAATGAATGCAGGTTCGTGGGCACACGTGCCCTCTCTGCTGTGCCGAGAGGCCCCAGTGGGGGGTGACCCCACAAGCTCTTTAGGCCTGGCATCTTCAGGGTTGCAGCTCTGATCCCAGGCACGGGACGCTTTGTAGACACTTCCTATAACCTTCAGACAGACCACACTAGAAAGCCAACTTCCCTATTATCCCCAAGGCGGCCACCCTGTAGATGAATAACGAATCAAAGTCATATAAAAGTGGTGGAGCCAATGGTTTCTATTTTGGAATAGAAGTAGTCAATAGTTCCGACCTATAATAGCAGTGATGTTTTGGCCTCAGTCTTCTTTTCTGTACAGTGGGTGATACAGCTTGGAAGAGGTAAAGTTAAAGCCACTAGTCTGTAGAGCAGTGAACAAGTTACAGATCATATGTTGGTTATTCTTTTCTAAGCACACCAGTTAATACACATATCATAAAACATGAGGATGGGAAAATGATGTTACCGCCCTAAATGCTAGGGATGGAAATTGCCTGTGCTGTGTCTTCTGCAGACCAGACACTGAAACCTGTATCCCAGTGTATCGGGAGAAATGAGTGAGGTCATGTCAGCATGACTTTCTGGAACCAAAGAAGCTGTCATGTCATCCCTATTCTAACTTCCACCCTTCCTTGATGGCCAGGAACACCGTGGACACAGTAGTATTCTTGTGTCTTAGAGAAAGAGAACCCAAGGACTCACCCACAGTGCACAAGAGGAGGTCAGAGGACAATTTTTCAAGAGTTGATTCTGTCCTTCAACTATTTGGGACTGGGGACTGAACTCATGTCATCCAACTTGGCTGTAAATGCCTTTGTCCCCTGAGCCATTTCTCCTGCTTAAGACCAGGGCTTTATAACATGGAGTAGTTTGTTATCCATAGTGTATCAGATGTTGAAAACCCCAAAGCAGGTCCTCTCTACACCTAAAAATGAAAAATGAAGATATGCACAAGAACTTCCTCTTTGGATGAATTTGTTTTACTTATCTAAAGCAATGTGTCTCATTTTTTCCTTTTATTTATTCATTTATCTATTTTTTATTCATTTCTTGGTTTGGGGGTTGGTTGTTGTTTGAGACAGGGTTTCTCTGTGTAGCCCTGGCTGTCCTAGAACTCACTCTTTAGACCAGTCTGGCCTAGAAGTCAGAGATCTGTCTGCCTCTGCTTCCCACGTACTGGGAATAAAGAAGTGTACTCCCATGCCCAGCCTAGCAATGTGTTGTTTTAAGTCTAGTAAATTGCTTAATAAAAAGATATTTAAATGATATTTTAACTTGAAGACCAGAAAAAAAACATAATCTTATAGGGTTTCCTAGATTGAGCTAGTATGTTCATATTCAAAAGCAGCTCGTGTGTGTGTGTGTGTGTGTGTGTGTGTGTGTGTGTGTTTGTGTGTCTGTCATCTGTCTGTCTGTGTGGGGTGCATGTGTGTCTATGTGTGTGCATGTGTGTCCATGTGTATGTGTGTTCATTTGTGTGCATGTATGTGTGTTTATGTGGGTGAGTGTATGTACACATGTGTGTGGTTATATGTGCATATTTATGTGAACATAAGTGCATGTTTGTACAAACTTGCTACTTCTGTGTGTCCCCTGTTCCTGCCTAAGTCTTAGAAATAATTTGAAATGGGCTAGGAAGAAGACTCGGTTGCTGAAGTGCCTGCTATGTAAGTATGAGGACCCCAGAGTTCAGATGCCCCAACCCCCACATAAAAACTAACCATGAAGGTGTGTTTATTACCCTAGTAACAGAGTGGGGCATATAGAGGTATAGACTCTGTCTAAAAAAAAAGGTTGAGAGAGACAGTTACCCAATATTGATCTCTAGCCTCCATGTACGTACACACACACACACACACACACACACACACACACACACACCAAATAAAATAAAAATAGAAAAATTTTAATTAAAAACATAAAAAGAAATGTTTTGGCCAAACAGTTTCACTCTGACAACTTGTGCGTAAATGGAACACTAGGACACACTAGTGAAGTGAACTTTCTTTAGACTGCAGAAGAGCTGGGTAAATATCTAACAACATAGCTCCCCCATTTCAGTGTCACAACAGGCATTACTAGTGGTATAGAACACTCAGAGCTTTCAGTACAATTCTTCAGACAGACACAACCAATCCAGAAAAGCAGAGACGCTAGATGAGCCCCCATTTACTTTCAAGAAGCTAGGAGAGAGTTTGTGGGCCAAGTCCACGACCCGGAGACGATCTTGCTCAAATTAGCTTCAAATTGCTTTGCTCCAAGCAGAAGCTGAATCTCAAAAAGCTTTGCAAAGAGAAAATTGTATTCTTGGGACAGAACTGGGTAATTGTCCTGAGAGAAGACTCTATTTTCTTAGTCTTGTCCAAATAAGAACAGGCATTGAGTGTTTAAAGGAACACTTGGAAAATGTATACAAATTCATTGAATAATTCCATTTCTGAGATGTTGAACTGCAGCAAGACAGTGTTGCTTGGGATTCTTCTAAAGTGAAAAGGGGTCACTGTAACAGTGTGAAGAGCAGGCTGGGCGTGGTGCTGCACTCCAAGAGGAAGAGGCAGGCGGATTTCTGAATTCGAGGCCAGCCTGGTCTACAAAGTGAGTTACAGGACAGCCAGGGCTATAAAGAGAAACCCTGTCTTGAAAAACAAAAACAAAAACAAAAAAAAAGAAAGGAAGAGAAAAGAAAAGAAAAGAAAAGGAAAGGAAAGGAAAGGAAAGGAAAGGAAAGGAAAGGAAAGGAAAAGAAAAGAAAAGAAAAGAAAAGAAAAGAAAAGAAAAGAAAAGAAAAGAAAAGAAAAGAAAAAGAAACAGTGTGAAGAGCACTAACAACGGTAATCAGATGGAGGCTGGAGAGACGACTCTGGAGAGACGACTCGGTGGTTAAAGGGGCTTGCTATGCCACCAAGGGGCCTGAGTTCAGCCCACATTTGGTGACTTACAACTGCCTGTAACTCCAGAGCCAAGGGCTCTGATACCCTATTGTGGCCTCCAACATACCTGCACTTGTGTGTACATATGCATTCAGGCACATATATCATTAAAAAATAAATCTTTCCAAAATTATTTTAATAATTGAAATACTCAACAATAAGAAAAGAGGTCAATCAATATGCTTGCTAGATTTACTTTTTAATGTTTTTGGTAAGTAAAGTTTGTGTGTGTGTTATGTGGTGTGAGTATGTGCGAAGGCATATGTGAGGGTGCATGTACATATGTGGTGGTAGGGGACACATGTAACAGTGTATGTGTGGGGGTATGTTGTACATGGTATATGTGTGGGGTGTGTATAGTGTATATGTAGTGTGTGTGTATATATGTGTGTGTGTATGTGTGTATTGTGTGTGCACACATGAAGTCATATGTGTGTGGAGGTCACAGGTTGTTGTTACATGTCTTCCTGGTCATGCTCTACTTTATTTACCAGGATAGGATCTCTCTTTCAACCTCCAAGACCACCAGTTTCACTAGTGTAACTGGCCAGCTTGACCAGGGAATCCCTCATTCCCTTTTCCTGATCGCTGGAATTGAAATTGGCCAGCCATGCCTGCATGACTCTTATGTGAGAACTAGGGGTCCAAATTCCACTCCTCAGGTCTGCACAGGATAGTCATTTTGTTCAAGGAGCCTTCTCACCTGCCCCTTCCACTGGGCTTATGCAGCAACTGAAGCAAATGTTTATGAAATATATGCATTACAGATGAATGCAAAAATATTTGAGGGAGAGAAACATATTTACAACTGTGACATCTCAAGATGGTCACATTGGGAGTGAATATTTATTTTTTCCATTACTTATGTTGCTATTTTTAATAATGTGTGATCACTTTTCATTAAAATTGCTCCTGAGGTATAACGCATACAGAAAATTCTCAGACCACAAGCACAAAAAGGAAAAAAAGAAAGAAAGAAAACTCAATGAATTTTAATAGTATGAATACATCTTAATGTTCCTGATTAAAGTACACAGCAACTTGGGCACTTCATCTTGTTGAGCTTTTTGAGTTCTGTGGACTGTATCTTGGGCATTCTGTTTGTTTGTTTGTTTGTTTGTTTGTTTGTTTGTTTTATGGCTAATATCCACTTATTAGTGAGTACATACCACAGACATCCTTTTGGGTCTGAGTTACCTCACTCAGGATGATATTCCCTAGTTCCATCCATTTGCCTGCAAAACTCAGGATGTCCTCGTTCTTAATAGCTGAATAGTACTCCATTGTGCAAATGAGCCACATTTTCTGTATCCATTCGCCTCAATCCCACTTGGGAGAGAGAAGAAAGCAATCACAAGTGGGGAGGGAGGGAAGGACCTACCTGGAAGGGAAAGTAGATGGGGTTGGGATGAGGTAGTGGGGGGGGGGATAAGGGGCAGGGGGAGAGGGAAACCCTGATCTGGTATTGGGTGAGGGAAAAGGACTGAAGTCTTGAGGACCAGAAGAAAGAATGCAAATAGGCAGCCTCAGGAAATAGGATGTCGAGGAACCCCTCAGAATGCACTAGAGACCAGGGAGGGGAGAGACTCCCAAGGACTCAAAGGGAGGGACCTTAGATGAAATGCCCAACAGTAGGGAGAGAGAACTTATAGAGCCCACCTCCAGCAGGAAGACAGGACATCAAGTGAGGGATGGGGTGGCCATCCCACAGTCATGACTCTGACTCATAATTGCTCCTGTCTGAAAGAATTACAGGGATGGAAATGGCGAAGAGCCTGAGGAAACAAAGGTGGAGCAACAGACCCAACGTGGGATCCATCTCTAGGGGAGGTCTCAATGCCTGACACTATTACTGAGGCTATGGAGGGCTCACAAAAAGGGATCTGTCATGACTGCCCTCTGAAAGACCCAACAAGCAGCTGAAAGAGTCAGATGCAGATATTTGCACCCAAACAATTGACAGAAGCAGCTGACCCTTGTTGAATTAGAGAAGGCTGAAAGAAGCTGAGGAGAAGGGCAGTCCTGTAGGAGGACTAGCAGTCTCAATTAATCTGGACCTCTGAGATCTCTCAAACACTGGACCACCAAACAGACAGCATACACTAGCTGAAATGAGGCCCCCAACACACATACAGTAGAGGACTTCTGGGTCTGTAGTCATTCAGAGATGATGCACCTAACCCTCAAGAGACTGGAGGCCCCAGGGAGTTTAGAGGTCAGGTGGGGTGGAGGCCATCCATGTGGAGACAGGGAGGTGGGAAGGAGGTGTGGGATGTGGCACAGTAGGAGGTGGATGGGGGGGGAATGAAATATGGAGTATAAAAAATGAATTAAAAATAAAATTAAAAAAATACACAGCAACTTCCCTTTGCCAATCCTGTTTTGAATTTTATAACAGAGCAAAGTTTAGCCACTTTGATTCTATTGGCTTCTTATTATCAATATGGTGATTCCAAGATCCAGCCATGTAGTTACATTTAGTTCCAATAGACTTGAAATTGCTGTATAGCACTCCATCTCCTGGCGGCGATTACAGTATTTTGGTTTGATGGATTTTTCCATTTCTGAAACTTTCTGGTTGCATGTAAATAAAACCGGCAGTTGCCAATGGAAGCTCATGCCTGCAATCTCTCTCCTGGAGAGCATGAAGGCAGGAGTGTCACCACGAGTTTGAGGGAAATCCAGATCTACACAGTGAGTTACAGACTGAGGTTATAGCAAAGGAACCAAAAGAAGGCAAGGGAAGACAAAGAAAAAAGGGGGAGGGAGAGTGGGGAGGAGGGAGGAATGGGAAGGGAAGGAGGGAGGAGGAAAGATGGAAGAAAGGAAGAAAGGAAGGAAGGGAGGGAGGGAGGGAGGAAGGAAGGAAGGAAGGAAGGAAGGAAGGAAGGAAGGAAGGAAGGAAGGAAGGAAGGAAGGAAAGAAACCAGCTAAAACAAAGCAATCTAAGAAGGAAGTCGGAATACACATAAGGCAGAGGCTTCCCTCCTGCCTTCTGCTTCCCCCTCTCATTGACACTCAGAGGAGCTACTGACTCACTGCCCTCCCAGGCAAGGTCAATGCTTTGAAAGCACTTTGTTGACAAGATCCAAGACTGCTTCGCTCTCCATTCTGAAGGATTCCTTGTTAACCCTCATCCCTTCCCCCACACCTCTAGCAAGGCATTTGCTAGCTTCAGGATCTGTTCATGTTTACATGATTGTTTATGAAATCCCTCATCTCCACCTACTCTCAGTTTTATGCTCCTGGCATCTTCTCCTGCATTCCCTGAGAGTACACTGGGATGTCAAAAAGGCACCAAGATAGACATGCAGGTGATTTTTAGGTGTAAACTATAGATTGTGTTTTCTGGTCTATAAACTTCAGGGGACCCATCTGCGGTAGGTTGCCCTAATAATTCCTTCCTGGCTGTGATACTCATATTTCATACATAGTAAAGAATTTTATCATCATAATTACCATCTTCATTATTATCACTACTACCACCACCATCGTCACCACCACCATCACCACTATCATCTTCATTTTCACCATCATCATCGCCATCATCTTAATCATTACTATCATCATTACCATAATCTTTGCCATTTTCCCTTTTCCATCTTCTCCTCTTCATCATTCTTCCTTATGGTTGTCACCACCACCATCTTCATCGTCATCATCATCATTGTCATCATCACCATCGTGATGCCCCCTGAGAAATGGCATCACCCTGATTTCTGAGAATCCAGTTCCTCTCTCCTGGAGAAGAAAGTGAGTGACAACTCACACAAAGTACCTTGGCATCTTCTACCTCGAAGATGGTACCTAATGGTGAGATAAATATGGTCTTTAGGAAGAGGAGAGGGATAAAACCTCTGTTCACAGCCTTGAATTCTAAAGATCCTTGCCTACCAATCACAGGGTTTCCCCACTCACCTTGAGGCCCCAAACCCCACCTGCTGTCTGAATGTGATGGAACACAGCTGTAATTCCAGTATTGGGGAGGCTGATGCAGGTAGACTTTTACTTTGAGGCTAGCCTGAGCTAAAAAGGAAGAGCCTGCCTCAAAAATGTCAAACAATAAAACCTCTCCTGCTAGTGTCTGCCTTTTCACACTAGATCAGACTCCATTACTTTATATATACCTACCTACCTCCCTCCCTCCCTCCCTCCCTCCCTCCCTCCCTTCCTTCCTTCCTTTCTTCTTTCCTTCCCTGATCACCAGGAGCTTTGTTCAGCCCCAGGGTGTAAGCTAAGGATTATAAAATAACATAATTTCCAGGTCCTGTAGCAGCCAATACCCAGTGTATAGGTGAGGACCTGAAAAAACTTGCAGTCAGTCCCCTACAAGCATGCACATGCAGAAGTCAGTTTTGAGGGGATAAACTCCATTTTCATACCTGACTCCCACTGTCAAACCCTATCTCTATTTGGTTTGTTACCATTCAGGGTTGTCTAAAGGAGTGAATGAGAGATAATGAAAGGCAGGAGAAGGGAGGGAGAGAGGCAGAGTGGGAAGACAAATGACCTATTGCAGCTTCCCATGTCATTCCGCTTGCTCACTCCTCTATGAAATCTGTCACTCCCTTCCCCCTAGGAACCTGCCATTGGTTACACATCTGTCTCCCCTGGGAGGTCACAAGAGGCTTTATATCCCCGTGCCTTCACGGTGCTGTTCTGTAATAGCATCATCAATAAATTCTTGCTGAATGGAAGCTTTGTAACTTAGAAATATTACCAGGTGTCACAAGAGAAAGATGCACCGGAAGGGGCTCTTGAAAGATGTTAAGATGAAGGAAGAAGCCTATGGCTGCTATTGCCTTGATTCTAGGGAGAAACTCCAGAGATGGAAGTGAAAAAGAGATGAAGGCTGGGTAAAAGCAACCATGCCTTGGACGGATGAGGTTGAAGGGAGTAAATTCCACAGAGCCTGTAGGTGAACAGACGTAACTTCTTGCACTCCACTATATCCCTTTGCCTTTGATATTCATTCATTCATTCATTCATTCATTCATTATTCTTCTTTCCATAAATCCTCACCAGGAACTTATTCTGTCTCCTTCCTGTATTATATCTTCCAGGTGTCAGAAGGTAACACGAGTTCTAGGGACTGGAGAGGAAAACTAGAGAAGGGACAACGGTCGAGAGATGTGGTGCGGTTCTAGGCTTAGGCAGTTGCAGAGAAGAGTGGCATTCATATTTCTGCTCTGGTGGGAAGGCACAGGACAGTGGATGATTGAAGAGCTCTCAGGGGAGCAGAAGGGATGTGGCTCAGTAACCAAAAGCATGTCCTCCACCCTTAGGTCAGAGACCATGCTGGATCTTCTAGATGCTACGTCTTGTGGTACACTGTAGTAGAGAAGATAAGAAAAAAGACCAGAGGCGTGTGGGTGTATCAAACAGTAAGATAATAAAACATAGTGAAGGATCGCTGACCTCTCAGGCTCACAAACATCTCCTGGTTCAATAGTTAGATTTTTTTAGATTTGTTTATTGGCTCCTTATTCTGCAAAGTACTGTAAATGCAATGATTAAGGGGGAAGGACCTCAATCTTCTAAGAGTTTATAAGAGGGGTCAGAGATACCCAGATCCTCCCTATCTGAGGGGACCAATAGGGTGAGTACCACGGAGGCTATGGAAGTTCCACATGCTTCTTTAGAGAAAATAGACCTTGACAGACTTTATTTGAACACAATTAGGTTTACAATAAAGTTGAGTGGGAAGCAGACCCCTCACAACTTGGGATCAGTGAACGTGAATGGCCTCCGGAGACTCATGTTTTAATTCTTGATCCCTAGTTGGCAGAACTGTTTGAGAAGGACTAGGAGGTGTGGCATTCTTGGAAGAATTGTATCCCCGGGGGTTGGCTTTGAGGTTACACAAGCTCATAACATGTCAGTTAATACTCTCCCCTTCTCAACCTCTCCCCTTCCTGCCTCATGGTAATCATGTCAACACTTGTGCTCTCAGATACTGCCCAAGCCTCTGCCTGCCTGCTGCCTGCCTGCTGCCATGTTCCCTTGCCATGATGGTCATTGACTCTACTATGTCCTAGAACCACAAGTTCCAAATTAAATGCCTTTTTAAATATGTAAGTTGCTTTGGTCATGGTGTCCTTTCAGAGCAACAGAAAAGTAATAAAGACACCATCTTACACAAGCACAGCCTCCCTCACTAATATCCTCCACTAGCGTGGCACATTTGTTATAACTGACAGGCCACTGTCACCAAGAACCCATTGTGTATATTAGAGTCTACCATTGTGGAAAGCATCTTATGGGTCCTAACTATAATACACATATCTGCCAGTACTGTGTACATCTCACAGGAATGTACAGGGATATTGTACTGTGAAAAACTCTCCAATAAAGACTTACACAGTAGGAGATGAATAAGGAAGTGTGTTGCTTACTTATTTTGTTGCCATGACAAGGCACACGGCATAAACAGCTTAAAGCGGGAGGGATTTATTTTGGGTCAAGGACACAGTCAGCATAGCGGGGAAGGCAGGGAAGCAGGGGCATGAGGTAGCTGGGTACTTTGCATCCACATTCGGGAAGCAAAGCAGAGAGCCATGAACACAGGGCCCAGCTCACCTTCTGTGAGCTTTGTATTTAGCCCAGGACCCTAGCCCATAGGATGCAGCCATCCACATTCAGGGAGTGTCTTCCCAATTCAGTTAACCTAATAGGTTAGGTAAATTGAGGTAATCGCTCACAGACATACCCAGAAATCTGTTTCTTTGGTCACCCTAGATATTGTCAGGCTGACAATCAGTATGAACGAGAGGAAAGTACAGCTTAGGAAGAAGAATGAGGGAAGGGGGTGGATATGCGAGTCTGCTAAGAAAATCAGTGGACATGAAGTAGAGAGGGGCCAGACAGGAGGAGAGGCCGGGGGGAAGATTGGAATCAAACCAAATAAGCCTTGGTACAGCTCTGAACGGTGAGGGAGTGAATCACAGTAAGTGGGGACCAATATGAACTTTCTTAGCGACTGTGATTCACACAGCTGGAACCTGCTGGGGCCTCCCCCACCGGACCACAGCCTGCCCCTCTGCAGCTGATGGTATGGTACCCCAGTAGGTCACCACAGCCAAGACATTACCACGTCTCCTAGTTCTTTCCAGTCTGATGTCATCTTTCCAAAGACTGGCAGCAGTTGCAAGAAAACTGTTTCAGATAGCTATTAATATTTTAACATGCTTTTAAGAAAATTTGGCCTTTTGTCGAGTCGGTCTCCAAGCAGACATATATCATAGCCCATGATAGACATTACACTTAGCCCTGTTTGGTGGGGATAGCTGCCTTGTTTTGATTCATTTTTTAACATCTATTATTAAAAAATCTTGCTGGTGTGTGTTTGCTCCTATATTCCCTGAGTTGCTTTGCTCTGTGCCCTCCCCATAAGGAGCAATGCACGGCTGATTCTGTGACCTGACCAGGGCTGTCAGAGATGACCACTTTCTAAACAACAACAAGGCCATCTGGAACCCAGAGGGCAAACCAAACATCTCAGTAACGAGGAAATGATAGACTGACGCTGGTTTTGCACTTAGGGTGGGGGATAAATGATTTCTTTCCACCGATATATATTACGAGGGACAGGCATAAAGCCCATTGGGAGAATATGCAACTGAGGATACTCAGCTTAAGAGGCAAGCTGGAGACAGTTTTAAGGAGAGGCAATTCCGGCAGAAGGATAGCAGGATGCTTCTAAGGTTGAGAAGAGAGGGTTTTGTGTGTTTGTGGAACAGGAAGAAGTCTGGTGTGGCTAGAGAGTGATGTGGGAGGAAAAGTGGTGAAGGCAGCCAGGGCTAGGTCACAAGACATGGGTTGGGTGGCTAGAAAGTGACATTTTTTTTTTCTGAGAACATGTACATGTGCACCCAGAAGCCAAGTGACAACCTTAGGTATGACTCCTCTGGAGCCAACAGTCATTTTGTTCTTTGAGATAGAATGTCCCATTGGCCTGATGTTCACCAGGTAGACTAGGCTGGGTGGCTAGGGAGCCCAGGGATCGGCCTGCCTTCATCTTCTCAGTGCTGGCATCATAAGTTCATGTCACCATCCTTGGCTTTGAATGCATCAGTCTAGATATTGATCTGGGGTCCTCATATTTGCAAGGGAAGCACTTGACCTATCAGGCTCTCACCTCGTCCACTACTTCCTACTTTGAAGCATTCTTTATGGGTGCCTTAATCCCTATGCAAAGGACAGGTCATACAGTGGCACTCTAGTTACCTATTCAATCTGATGACAGATCTCTAGGTCACCTCACCAAGTCACCAAAATCGGAGACTAATGTGTACTTAGAGTCTCCAAACTAAGCTCTAGACAAAAAGCAGCAATGCCAGCTCAGGTTCTTCAGCAAGCAGCCCCAAAAAGGAGCTTAATTCACCCTCTACAGAGCAGAACACTCATCCAGCTGAACTCTGCCTGGGTTCTTAGCTACATCATGAGATTCACAGTAAAAGCATGGTGATGGATGCCCAGTGTTGTGGAAGGCCTGACTGAAAGAGTGACAAAAATGTGTGGTGAGGTGACTATGCTGAAGATAGAAAAGTGCAGCCACTCCAAAGGGAAGTTTGGGGAGGGAGGGCAGAGGGAAGGGACTTGACAGAAGATTTATCACGGGGCTTGTTTTACCACCCAAGCAGATAGATGAGAGAGAGCCAGTGAGGTGAAGGAAAGAAAAGATTTGGTTTTTGCCTTGAAAGAACTCTTTGTTGGGTTGAATGTGAGATAGAAGCTAAAACCTTGGGTCAAGAGATAGGGGCAGAAGGGAGCCCGCCTTTCTGCATCTTGTTTCAGCTCTTCTCATTACAGATGCTCAAGTGTTCAGGGATGATAGATACACTGTTGTCTTTGAGCAAGCAGAAGCCTGACAAGACAAGATGGAGGCAGGGCTTCAGTATGTCTAGACATCACATAGCCAGAGGACTTCCCCTACCACACACAGACCGCCTCACCTCTTGGGCTCTCAAGGGGCTCCTGATGGTCTCTGACACCAGCGTTGCTCATCCACTGTAGCCCACAGATGCTATTAACAGATAATCTCCCATCGCATCCCAAAGAAGGGCTTAAGACCACAGGAGTTCTCAATGTTGGTTCCATCCCCAGATGCCCCCAGCCAAATGGAAAGTCAATACACCGCTCTTTTCCCTTGTGGAAACTTCCCAAATACACTCTTGCCAGGTGAGCCCCTGGGGAAAGAAACTTCTAGAAGAGTCCTCCTATGCCTCCTGATGCTGACCCAGTAACAAGTCAAGTGGATGAGACTGGTTCCTCTCATCTCAGCATTTTATTTAGGTCTTTGGTTGAGTCACTCCTGTGCCATTTTCCAGTGGGGAGCAATAAGTTAGCAGATCCAAGAGGTCAGGAGAGATCTCAGGCGGTGGAGGCCACCGCTGAGGAACTGGTGGCTTGACATTTGCGGAATCTCACTTCTCTTTTTACTTATTGCTTTACTGAGGCTGAGCCTTGGGCCTCAAATATCTGTTCTTCCAGAACGGATTCACGATTTGAGATGAGTCAGGTGGGGAGTCACCACAGCCCAGCTGAGAACTGGCACGGAGAAAGGAAATGTGTGGGAGAAGGGTAACCCCTTCTGCTATGACACTGGGCTTCTTCTTGGTCAGCTGTACTCGTTACCTTTCTAGTCTCCGTGACACAGCGTCCAACTTAGGAGAACAAGGAATGGTTTATTTTGGCTCACAATTGATGAAATCCATCATGGCCGGCAAGGCATGGCAGCAGGAATTTGAGGCAGCTGGTCACATGACATCCACTGCCACGAAGCAGAGAGAGATGAACCCTGGTGCTCACCTATTTATGCATCGGAAGATCCCAGACCATGGGATAGCACTGCCTACACTGAAGAGTAGTCTTTCCTCCTCAATTAACCTAATGTAAAAATAAAATAGAATAAAATAAAATAAAATCCCTCACAGACACACCCAGAGTCTCCCTCTTTATGGTTCCGGATCCTGTCAAGTTGACAATATTAACCATCATATCACCAGTCTACCCAAACGTGAGGGAGGAGCCATGCTGTAGTTTCTCCAAAATCCCATCTATTCAGTCTCTCGGGTTTTAGATTATTGGAGTTCCTGGAGTTTAACTATATGAAGCAGAACACCAGTTCGTCCGAGCCCTGTCTTGATCCCTTGCCTTAAAACTGAATTTTGCAATAAAATTATGGTCATTTGAAGCTGCAATGATGGATAACCAGAATGGAAGGGAAGCTGCGGGGGAGCTTGAAGGAGGAGGAATTAAAGAGAATCATTTGCAAACATACCCACAAGCTAACTACCCAGGAGTCCATATCTCTTCCCTAAGAATTTGTGAAGTCTGAGCACTCTCCTGCCTTCAAGGAGATCATAATTTGTTTTCTGGGTACAAGAATGTCTGTCTTAACATAGAAATCAGAGAGATGGGGTTGGAAAATGGGGAATTCTGGGATGCCTGACTGAGAGCACTGGACAGGGGAATTGAAATGTGAGCTCCACACTAAGAGCCCACTTGTCCATGTTGTAATCTAGCCCCTGGCGTGCAAAGACTAATCCAGATGTCCTTGGTGGATGAATTTATGAACATACCTTGCCTGATGCTTAGCTGCAAGAATTCAAACAACATCTGCAAGGTCTCTTTGCTTTGCCTCCCGTGAGCAGGAGTGGATGAAGGGAAGATAGCTCATCTGTCCAACAATGGCTTCCTAAGCAGCTCTGTGTGAGCAACACTGTTCCAGGGGCTGACCACACCAGCAAACAAAGTACAAGAAACTCTCACCTAGGTGCTTTTTAGTAGGACAAAAAACTATCAACCAAACACCAGCATGTATAAAAAAGTTAGGTGTCATCTGAAGACATGGACGCAGGAGGGCAGTGATTAGAGGTCACACATGGGAGGCCAAAGAAAGTCCAGCTATGGCAGCCTACAGGTGTAGAGCTGTGAGCATCAGAGGGAATACTATGTGCAAAGATCCTAAGGCAGGAGCTTAGATGACATGCTGGACACATCTGCTAGCCACCGCCTATGAACCTGATGAGAAGAAATTAGAAAATGAGACCAAAGGCTAGCCAAAGCCACTCTGCTGAGGACATTAAGGTCATTTGGAAAAGGATTTTGACACTTACTCTGAAAACAAGTGTAATATTTCTAAGAGCATTGCAGCACATAGTAGGCCCCTTCACAAAATACTTCTGTGTAACGTTTATGGAAACTGAACAAGATCACCTAACAGAGTCGTGACTCCCAAAACATTACCATTATCAAAGGGGGCTCTGGGACTCTGGAACATGAATGCTAGAAAATGTCTTGGATCTGATCTTGATATGTAGCATGAAGCACTGTCTCCTTGCTCCTAGTTAACTCAACATTCCCTCTATGGATGAGAGTTCCAGGGCTTCGAGTACTCAGATGTAGCCCATGCAGGTGTAGAGAGATGTAGAGGGAAACCAGCCTGACAGTCTAGCTAATTCCCATCCTGTAGGATTCTCAGTCTCCAGAGACAAAGAAAGAGTCTGTCTTCCTGCCTGTTGGGATGCCAAGAGGCGTTGGCAAGCTGGGAAACCTCCAGGTTCTCTGCGGGCCTGCAGAGACCCATTCCATGTGGCCCTTTCAGCATTTGCCACTGTCGGATAGTGTGTGAGATGATGAAACAGAAACCATCGTGTGTCTGTCCCTACATCTAGCCTGTGCCAACGTCTGGGATCCCAGAAGTACAGTGTTTAAAGGCCTTGCAGAGGCAGATTAAAGGAAGTACCAAGTGGCTTATGAAGGGTCTTAGGTGCTCAGGGACTGTGGTTTTTTCCAGGGCTGTGTTCAATAGGATGGAAGATATAAGGAGTATGTGGTGATTTCTGTGCATTTATTGAATGAACTAACCTTAGATCGTCATACCATGCAAGAGTCAAAGGCTCAGCGGTCATTTGTGCCTTCCATGTTAGATAATTCCTTTGTAGTGGATGTTTCTTTGTGTATCCCTAAACTATCTCTCTCTCTCTCTCTCTCTCTCTCTCTCTCTCTCTCTCTCTCTCTCTCTCTCTCTCTCTGTGTGTGTGTGTGTGTGTGTGTGTGTGTGTGTGTGTCCCTGTCCCTAAATCCTCCTAGCATACATGAAGAACTGTCATTGGACATATGAGGAAGATGGGAACAGGGGGAACAGGGGGTTGCATTGTGGGTATCATGGTCAGGTAGTTATAGTGGTGTCTGAGACCCTGACTTCCAGCAAGAGTCTCCACACTGTACACGGGGTGGGAGAAATCTCAAAACTTCCAAATATCAAGAGAAAATAGAAAGCCATTGTGGAAGACAGGCAACAGCACTTCCATGTAAGGATCCTGACTCCCAGGGCCTTGTGCTTACAGCAGGCTCTACTTTTAATCACATAAGAAAGCTGAGAAACAGAGGAGGGGCCCATTCTCCACTGAGTCCTGCGCGCACAGCCGGAAGACTCAGGGTCTGGGATATGCAATGATTCAACGTGGCATCTCCTCTCTTAGAGTCCACTGGGGAGGGTGGGGAGGCTGAGGCACATGACAGGGACAATACAAGTACTCCCTGACAATAGGGAAAAGAACCACAGACATCACACAAACACTTGTCCTGGGCTTACCTCCAGGCAAGAAGAAAATTGAAATAATTGAAATAACTCAAGCTTCTCCTATTTTTGAATATCAGCCATAAGATTTGTGCTCACACACTTGGCCCATTTTCAGCAGGTATATCATCTTTTAAAGCTGATTTTTCATCATTTTCTTCAACTTCCTTTTCCTCTTCTTCTTCTTCCTCCTCCTTCTCCTCCTCCCGCTTTGTTCTTCTTCCCCTTTCCCTTTGTTTCTCCTTTCTTCCTCTCTATTTTGTGCCATGTCAGATTTACACAAACCACAAGACTCCCTTCCACTTCACTTGCCAGACAGCTTTATAGCCATTAATGTTAGAGAGCCTGCCCTGTCGGAGGAAAGGCAATGGAGAAGATGTGAAGCCTGCATGCCAGGCAGGAAGTGAAGTTCCATTTCGCATCCTTTGGAATCCCAGAAGGAATCCAGTGAGACAGGTATCGACATGCCTTTCCACCCAGGTAAGACATTGATGTGCAGAGAGGGACAACCCTCTTCAAGTGTCCAAGGCCAATTGTCAGTCTGGGATTCCTGCAGCAGAAGGGCTGGTCCTGACAGAAAAGCTCTTTCTACTGAACCAAGTACCTTTTACCTTTTACTTGTGACATAGTTTCATTGTAAAATTTTTCCTGCAGTTTCCTGTTTCTCACACTCTTGGCTTCCTTCCTGCCTTGAACTTGAAGGCTAGGCATCCACAGTTGGTTGGGAATGAGATGTGCAGCTTCCCATTCCCCTTTATGAGGTAAGACCCGCTTATGGGGTAACACTTTTTAAAAATATACTCCCCCAACCAAATTACACATGCACTGAAGGTTGTCGCTTGGAGAATGGACTACTGAGGTGACTCATGCTGTGCTAATCTGAGCTGAAGAAGTCATGGCTACGAGTCCAAAATCCCTAAGGCACATATGTCCATGTATACACATACAATAATAATATTTTTGTAAAGTACAGAATACCTAGACTGTTTTGACCAGCATAAGGACCTACATCATTTTTGAGAGTAGGTGCAAGATGAAGATGCTTGCTCAAAGGGGAAAGTCACCTGCCTCCGAGCCTGATGACCTAATTCTCTGATCCCCAGGACCCACATGGAACAGAGAGAGAAGAGATTCTCACAAGTTGTCCTGTGACCTGCATGCAGGGTGTGCCTGTATGTGTGTGCGCATGCGTGGATGCAAATAAGTAAATAAATAAACAAGCAAACAAAAAAAATGAACAGATGGGAAAAACGTGAGGCCTCATTAAAAAACAAAGCAAAACAGGAAACCATGCTATTAACTACTCTGATCAATGAAAACTGAAACTTTTCCTATTAGCCAAAGTGTTTTTTTCTCTAATCATTGTAGCAGTTTTTAAAACTATTTCTTAATACTCTAAAGATGGAAGACTTAATATTTTTTTGTTAGCGTGACTTTGAATGTTCACTTTCATACTACCAAGTATTTTAAATACAACCATGATGTGTTTGTCTCACGTGGAGAATTACCAAATTACACACTCACAACTCAGAGGCTGGCAGGAGCACATGCCTCATTCTCCCCACAACAGTGGGGGAAGCCAGGCAAGTTAGCACCGCTGCTCTGCCCCTCCTCTCACTGCGCACACACTCTACCACCTCTTGCTGAACTGGGGTGAGGGTTTTCACGTCCTCACTCTCAGATGTGGCCACCCACTTCAGCAAAGGCACATGAGGAAGCTGGGACCCAAGATGACTCCATGGTCACTTAAGGCTCTTGGGACATGGCTGTCTCCCTGCTGTGCTTAGAGCAGGTTCTGTCCTAAATAGAATCGCAGAAGCACAGGGCTGTCTGTGCCTTTGCACACGACCACTGTGGATACAACAGCTGCCCTCAGGCTTGCTAGGTTCCCTTGTCTTGAAGACCCACAAGAAACCCACCCACTCCTTAGTACAGGACTCAGGATGATGGAGAACTTCCATCCGGAAGGTGCCAGCTATTGTGGAAGAGAGGAAGCAAATGGAAAACTGTCCTAGATTCCGAAGCTTCCAGCAGGAAGGAACACCCCTCCCTGTTCCAATTTCACTGGTCACAGCACAATTCACATTAGCACCGAGTCACATCAGGGGAAGGGAATGTACAATCCTAGGGTGTGTCTAAGGGACAAGAAAACACAAATGTACACAAAAATCTGTATTTGTTCTTTTTACTAAAAGAAATTCACTACTGATGAAATGGAGGGAGAGCATAGTTATAAGATTTACCCAAGTGAGATCAGTCAACTTGGGGCGTGACTACAGACAATAGGGGCTAACTCTGCCTATAGTCCTAACTTCTGCCTATACTTCCCAATCCTCTTTAGCATGTCTAGATTCTGCCCCACAAGGTTTTTGTTGTTGTTTTGTTCTGGTTTGTTTTGTTTTCGGATGGTTCCTTCACAGCCAGATATGTTTTACCCAGTACCCATCCTTGAGTTTGGCATCTATCTCCTGATACAACTTCCCAGGCTTAGGGAAAGCTTGGTTTCTCTCAAAATCAAATGTGCTAACCCAGGGATGTTCTGCAAACATTCAGAGAAGTGGAAAGTTTCTGAAGGAAAAGGCCTGTGACAGAAGAATGTCTTAAATGGCTTTGTAGAGGCATGGTGATACAGAAGAGATCTAAGGATGAAATGTCTTTTTGTGCAAGCGTACAGAGGTTATACTGATGGTGGAATTAATCAGGCCACTGGTGGAATGGCCATTAGATCAAAAGCAGGTCAGAGCAGCTCTTTCTGATGAGTTCTTAACCCCAGGCCAAGTGCTATGTGGAAAAGCTATCACTGGATAGAATGATATATGTTAAGTACCACACCCTGTCAAAGATTCCATAGTTATGTAAGAAATAGCCCCCTTGAATAGTAACGATAATTTACTCTGAGAATCATGGAATTATGTTTTTTATTCTAACTTAAAAGTTTATATTCAGAAAAGATGACCTTAAGTGTCTGATTATCCTGCCCCTACTTCCTAAGGACGGAGATTACAGTCACATGTCACTATGCTACACTATGCTATTCTACTCTATGCTATACTACGCTACAGGTTTACACAGCAAAGGAGATCAAACCCAGACCTTGTGCATGCCAAACAAGCATTCTCTCAATTGAGCTGCATGCCCAGTCCCTACAGAATCACTTTGAAGATAAGGATTTAAAACCATTTTGGTCCCAACCAGTCCAGTCTAGATCAGCCAACTGCTAGGCAGCACCAAGGCACAAATTTTTAAATCCTCCCAGCTGAAGTTAGGTGTGCTGCTTGGCTTTTGTTAGCTGGACACAAACTGGAGTCACTTGGGAAGCAGGGATCTCAGCTGAGGCATCGCCTCCATCAGATTGGCCTGTGGGTATGTCTGTGGTGGCATCTTCTTGATTATGGACTGTAGGCAGAACTGCCCCTAGGCAGATGGTCCTGGGGTGTATAAGAGCACAAGCTGAGAAAGCAAACCAGTAAGCAGGGTTCCTCCATGGCCTAGGTTTCAATTCCTGCCTTTGGGTTCCTGGCTCACCCTCAGGAGAGATGATAAAGGATGAGCTGAAATAACCCCCTGCTCTCCCCTAGTTTCTTTGGATCCACATTTTATCACAGAGACAGAAAGAAAACCAGAATATCAGGTCACCCAGTCTCCTCAAACCAAACAGACACCCAGGAGACTTCTGAGGCTACAGTAAGACTAAGGGAGAAATGAGACCTCCTGGTCTCCAAACATAATGAAGACAACACCCCACTGTCCATCACTCCTCTAACAGCATTTCTGCTGCTCTAGCTGTGTCCCAGGCTCTGTGTCGGCTCCAGATGTGGAGAACATTAATCCTGATATCCCTGTATCCAAGGACTCTCCTTTCTGGTAATTAATCAAGTAATTCCAGCAATTAATCAAACCATTCATCATGTAAACACACAGAGCAACGTGAAATCGCAGCTGCTAACTCTGCTACAGAGAAGAATCCTGGGGGGGTTGTAAGAGGGCAGTTACAGGGCCTCCTCTGACAAGGGGATGGGGCATGATAGGGGAAGGAGCAAGGCGGACTCACCAGGGGGAAGGACTGCTTAGATTGGGATCTTCATTAGGTTAAAATAACTCACTGGGTGGCCATGAGACTGGGGCAGTCTCAGCACCTCTGGGTCCCAAATAAACAATCCAAAGCTCGCCCAGTACAGGCAGGTGAAGAAAACTGAAGCTTAACCAGCCAGGGGCCATTAACCTCCAGCTCTTAGCCTCTAACTAGAGATTTGTTTTGAACAAAACGAGAAACCATCAAGGAATCTCTAACAAGGAAGTTCCCAGCTTAAGCAATCAAGTATTTTCTTTGTCTTGCTCCCTTGCCTCCCCCACGCACCTCACCCCCAGGAGGACCTTATAAAGCTTTCCTTACCACACCCCATCAGTGGCACATAGGCAAATGTGTGTGGTCTGTTGATGAAGTAGCTGAATGCTGAAGTAAACTCATTAAACTTTTAATGTGCTCAACTTTACCTTTTAGCAAGTGTGTATTACAGAACAGTTTAAACAGGTTCCTCTTTCACTGTATATATGCAATGGCTCAGCCTCCTCAAGAGGTACTGCGGGGGTGGGGGTGGGGATCCCACAGGTGGGGGCCTCCTGCTTAGGGATTCTCTTTGTGGGTAATTATGTCAGGACTTGGATCCGAAACCATATGCTCACTTCCAGAGTGGAATATCCACATAGATGCCGAGAAATGAGAGCTGGAGATCATTCCACGTGCAACCTGCCAACTCTTCTAAATGGCACAGTGTTGGGAAACAATGTTCCCCTTAGGGACCCTTTCTGACACGTTTGATCCATATCTATGATGTCACGTCCTCAATAGATTCAACAGTAAAGTCTCTATCCTCCCTATGTAGCTTAACCTTCCATTCCCTGGTCAGAATTCCAGCAAATGGCATTGCCACCAGCCAGCCCAAGTAGGACATCTTCTGACTCTCAGCTTCTGACTCTCTCTCTCTCTCCCCACCCCTCTCTCTGATCTGTTACCAAGTACAGGAGCCTGTGACAGGAAGTACATTGCAGACAGTGTCCACCTTCCAAGAGGCAAGGCTTCAATGTTCATTGCGCCTCCAGCAGGTTTGCTAGTTTGTCCACCTTAAGTTCCAGCCATCCCAAATGATCCTCTACATAGCTGGAATCATACAATAAAATTCACATCCGTGGCTCCAGTTCTCAAAACCTTCCCATAGCCAATTCCCTAAGTAGCAGTTCCTTATGATACAAGGTCTCTCCTATTGCCTATGACCCCACCCTCATCTCTCAGACTTCTCTAGCATCCTTCCAGACCAGCTAACTTTGCCCTGGCCTCCACTGAACCACTGGCACCCCTCCATAGGTCACATGTTTTCACATTCTGGGTATTGTTCTTGTTCATGCCTTGTTAGAACATCCATCCATCTTGTGATCCCTTACAGCCTGTTTCAAATCCCTCTTGGGATGTCTCTAGCAGAATTCACAGTGCCTTCCTTTCGGTTTCCATGTATTTTATCAAATCTCCACTTTGACTCCCATCTATTTTGTAGTGTATTTTGTAATTATTTTAATATATCCCCTCCACTGGGCTAGCAGATCTTCAAAAGAGAGGGTGTCCTCCTAGGCAGGCATGTACACACACATACACACAAACATACCTAATACATACATGCATGCAGACAGACAGGGACAGGCAGGCAGATAGACAGACAGACAGACACATAGACATGCATCCACACATATGCACACGTAGAGATACACACATAAATATACACAGGCATGCACATATACTGTGAGTTCAGAGCTTTATACATGCCCTTCAGGTTTACATTGTTCAGATAGTTTTAAATTTGCCCCTCTCCTCAGCAGTTTCCTTCCTTCTTGGGACAGTGTAAAAGTACAGAGGTAGTTTTGGAAGATGTAGTGAGTTTGAAGATAGAACGTTGCACTCCCATGCACAGTTAACAGGACCAGTAGCCAGACAGTTCATCATAAAACAACGACAGGAAGCATGAACTCTGACTTTGCATTTTGCTTTAACTTAAAACAAGTGTGTGCATTCTCTCCACTGTCTTGGGTCAAGTCAGGTGCTCTAACTGCGTGCTCGCAAACGCCATGCCCATGGTGTCAACTGTGCAGCTTACAGTTCCACTTTGTCTTCGGAGATCGCAATGGCGCGTAGTCCAGCACATTCGTGCCCGTAGGTTGTTCAAACTTTCTAAAGATCTATCCTCTTGAGAAGACTATTTTTAAAATTTTATTTTTATAACATGTGTGTATGCATGCATATATGTGTAGGCAGGCACACATGCATGCTGTGGTGCATGTGTGGAAGCTGAAGGATAACTTACAGTAATCAGTTCTCTCTATCATGCAGACCCTCACACTCAAACTTGTCATCATCAGACTTGGCAGCAAGCACCTTAATTCATTTTGCTACCTTGCTACCCCAAACAGACTACTTTTAATGGTGACTAAAATCTTGTGTTAGATGGCCAGTCTTTCTTGTCATCTTGACACTCATGTGACACACATGGCAGTTGCAGATTTGCTGCCGTTACATTGGTCTGTGGTTTCTTGATTGGTGGCTGATTTAGGAGGGCCCAGCCCACTGTGGTCAGTACACCATCCCTGGGCAGGGGGGCTTGAGATGTATAAAAAAAAGAAGCTAGCTGAGAAAGCCAGAGAGATGGGGAAGAAGAAAGGGAGGGAGAGAGGAAGGGAGGGAAGGAAGGAGGAAGGGAGGGAGGGAGGGAGGGAGAGAGGGAGGGAGGGAGGGAGAGAGGGAGGGAGGGAGGGCGGGCAAGAGAGAGAGTGAGAGACCTAGTAAGTAAGCAATTTTTCTTTTTGTTCATGGTTTCCTACCTTAACCTCTTTCCCTGACGCCCTTCCTTCCATAATGGAATATAACTTGTAGGCCAAATAGGCCTTTCCCTATCCCAGGTTGTTTTCTGTTATGGTGTTTATCACAACAATATAATATAGCTAAAACATGTGCTAAGAACTTTCTATGAATCACCAAGTCTTAGCCTAAAGAGTCTCAGTGTCACCTTCTCCCCCACCACAGCCACCACTGGTACAAACGTTTGAAGCAAGCATGGTTTTCCCACTGGGACACGTGGAGGGAATTTGTATGTGGCAGGGTATCTGCATGAATGGATTTGTAGCAATGGTGTTAACATTGCTAAGAAGCCAAGAGTCTTTGAACTATTCCTTCTGAAACAAGCTAGCAACACATCGGGCCATACTGCATGTTCAAAATCCCCCACTTAAACACTTAGAGGACATCACTCACTCTGTTCTCATGAGTTTACAACCATCATTTTTTTAAGATTCTATTTCCATTCATGTGCACATGTGTATGCACACATTCATGTAAGTACCTGAGAATAAGGGAGGAGGGGGTCAGATGGATTTACAAGCAATTGTGAGCCACCCAATGTGAATGCTAGGAGCTGAACTTGAACTTGGGTCTTGTAGAGGAACAGCAAGTTCTCCTAAGTGCTGAGCCATCTCCTAACGCTAATGTCTTTACTTTTAAGATGAGGAAATGGGAGGAGCAGGGCACAGCTAACAACTCTATCTCCTGGGCAGATAAAGTCAAGGAGTGTGTGTGATTCCGGAGCCCACCGTCCTAATCAGAAGCAATTGTACACAGGGCTGGCAACCCCTAGCCTGCAGAATTTAGGAAACATTTAAACCAGTGGCAACAGGTTTGGTCAAGATGTTTGCCACCAAACAGTTCTGGTCCTGCCCTTTCTTTGCCCGCACACATGTCTGTCTGCAGGAGATTGTGCATCTAGTATATTTTTTTTCTTGATCCCTTCACAGTCTCCCTAAAATTGAAATCGAAATGATGTCAGTTTGTGGGGCACTGGACACCCACTTTACCCTGGGAGACGAAAGACCACCAAATCTGTACATAAAACAACCCAGAAAAAAAAATCAATTTTCTGTGCAGACACAATTTCTCGTGAAAGGTGACACAGTCCTTTAAAAATAGCTATGGGCTCCATTGTGCAAAGATCCTGACAGAGACTGACAGCTTTTAGAGACGTGTAAGATTCCCAGGCAGTCAGCCTGCATGGTTCTCACAGATACAGATCAGTAATTCGATCCAGGGTAGAGTGTTAAATGTTGGAGGTTAAGCTGCTGTGTTCTTATTACTAATCAAACTGCAACATCACGCCTCAGTCTCCTCCGTCCCTGGAAGGAAGGGACAAATTACTGAGAGGTAGCAGCCCCAACTCCAGGCTTTACAAGTCCTGCTTGTTGCCAGCATCCTTCTTGACTCCATCGAGATGAGGGGCTCTGAGGGTTTCCCGTGGATGCTTGGAGATTAAAGGGTTAAAGAATAACCCCCTCCAGCCTCCCTCTGCCCTTCCAATGCAGGCAGATTGCAAAGAGGACATTGGAGCACACTTCTGGCAAGTTCCTTCTAGGTCTCTCTCTCTCTCTCTCTCTCTCTCTCTCTCTCTCTCTCTCTCTCTCTGTGTGTGTGTGTGTGTGCGTGCATGTGTGTGTGTGTACATGAATACTTGAGTGAGTGTGGGCACAAGCTTATAGGAGAGTGGGTGTGCTTGTGTGCACATGTGCATTTGCAGAGTGGGTGTGCTCGTGTGCACATGTGCATTTGCAGGTCAAAGGACAACTGCGGGGGGGGGGGGTGATTCTTTTTCCTTGGGAGTTTCTGGTTTTCTTTGCTTTGAAAGAGTCTCTCACTGCCTTGAAACTTGCCAAGGAAGCTAGGCTGGCTGACCAGCAGGCCTCAGACATCCTCCACTTCCCTGGACACTTGAATTATAAAGGCATGCCCCCATGCCCAACTTGGTCTTACTTTTTATTAGTTTTTTTAATGTTTCATGCGACATATTCTGATCATATTTACCCCCTGCCCAACTTTTCTCCTGATTCACAGACCCTCAGCTCCCTACTTAGCCACTCTGTGTCCTTTTATTCTGTAATCCATTAAGACAAACTTGTGCTACCCAAATATTCTTGGACATGTGGTCTTGCACTGGAGTGTGCTCAGCTTACCAGGGGCTACACTGTAGAGAAACTGTGTCTCCAATAGCTCTACATCTAGGGGTAGGATTGTGTGCCCAACTCCCTTCTCTATGATGAGACTGTATCTGGCTTGAGTTTGTACAGGATTTGTATATGTTGTTCCAGCCGCCATCAGTTCCTATGTACAGCTGCCCTACTATGTGTGGAATGGATACGGGTCCTTATTACAAGCCAAGCACTTTACTGACTAAGCTGTCTCCCTAGCCCTCTCTCCAGACACTCACTGGAGGCTGAAGGAGCATCTCTGGGGCCTGCTGTTCCTCTGTGCCACTGAGTCCTTTACAAGGTTACAAGATGGTCCTTCTAGAAAAATTGGTTATTAAACAGACCATCCTTTCACCAGCAGAAAGAGACCCTCCTTCTGTGACATACCCCCAGACTATCAGGCTTGACCGCCATGTCAGCATTTGGGTGGGATCATGTCATAGTCTTAGATTCTGCCTTCTTGCCAACAAGCGTCATCAAAATTTAAAAAGAAAGAAAGAAAGAAAGAAAGAAAGAAAGAAAGAAAGAAAGAAAGAAGGAAGGAAGGAAGGAAGGAAGGAAGGAAGGAAGGAAGAAGGAAAGAAAGAAAGAAAGAAAGAGAGAGAGAGAGAGAGAAAGAAAAGAAAAGAAAAGAAAAGAAAAGAACAGAACAGAACAGAAAAGAAAAGAAAAGAAAAGAAAAGAAAAGAAAAGAAAAGAAAAGAAAAGAAAAGAAAAGAAAAGAAAAGAAAAAACCAAAACACTGATGGGCATCACAGAGCAGGGTTGAGGTCATAGGTCAGGCTGATGTATCTGGGACCCCCGACTATGGTTTAATCCTAGCCAGTGTCATTCTGCATTCAACCCAAGTGTTCTGGGATCTCTGCTTCCTCCAGAGCACTAGCCTCTCACTCTAAGTAATTTCTGGGTTAGATGAAAAGGCCCCCAGTCTTTCCTCTGCCAGCATGGGCTGTCCTGTGAAGCAGCTGCGCTAGGAGAGGCTGCTGTAATTCTTACTGCATAATCAATCCAAGGTGGTAGTGCCAAGGTAACGGGAGAGTGCCTGTGGCCATCTGAGCATCGTCGTGTGCTGGATAGGAGTGCTGGCTGCTCCGTTGTTTGTACTTTGACCAATTCCGTCACACAGCAACTTGAGCTGCAGGCGAGCCACTGCAGTCCTGGTCCCCCTGAGAGCAGCACAACCTGAACAATAAGTAGCATTCATTCCTCCCTACAGAGATGTCTGATCCTGAGCAGGAAGGAGGGTATATTTCTTCCTCATCCATACCATCTTGGTGATGGGTGGAAGAGACCAGGACCAGAACTCTATACTGCAGCTTTGTCCCCAGACTCTATTGTCCCACTGAGGAGGGTGGCCATGGTTCAGGAAGCACCCCCCACAATTGAGCTCTGAAGTGATAGAAGGTGGAGGAAGGGGGTGGATTCCAGGCAGCGGGAATCCAGAATGTGAAGGCCTCGTGGGGTTAGGACAAAGGGTAACCTTAGGGATCTATAAATTGCTCAGTGAGAAAGGGCAGAGGGTGCAAAGAGAGCTGCTACAGGAGACACTCGTATTGCTATTTGACATCAGAGCTGTGGAGATCCAGAAGCCCCTGACGCCAGATGGTTAAGGTGTTAGTGGCTAGTAGGGACTTATTCTAAAAATTGCCCTGGTTATGAGAAGATCAGGTTACAAGGCATCAAGAGTGGATTCTGAGTGAGCAGTTGGGAGCCTACTGCAATGGTCCAGGCAGGAGGCGGCGGTAACTTAGACTAGGGTGGTAACAATGGAATCAGGAGAAGAGCAAAGCTGAGAAATATCTAGGTCAAAAGTTCAGGACCGGCAGTGATAGGATGTGTTGAAGTGGATGTGTTATGGGTTGGATACAGTTTGGCACTGGATCTGTACTGATAAAAACTCCAGGACTGAAATTAAAATTAGAAAATTTTTTTTTGCAGAACTGGAAATCCTATTTTGTTTTATGTATGAGAGTTTTGCCTCTGTGTGTGTGTGTGTGTGTGTGTGTGTGTGTGTCTGAGAGAGAGAGAGAGAGAGAGAGAGAGAGAGAGAGGGAGAGAGGGAGAGGGAGAGGGAGAGAGAGAGATTATGCCTGAGTAACACATGAATGCCAGTCACTCATGGAAACCAGAAGAGAATGTTGGACCCACTGCTTTTATAATTTCTTCCTCATGGAGAAAAGACAACTGGACTCATAGACAGTTGTGAGGCACCATGTAGGTGCCAAGACTTGAATCCCAGTCTTCTATAGAGAAGCCAATAACCTTAACCACTGAGCCATCTTTTCTGCCCCAAAAGTTGTATTAATCCACCGCTAATGTCCCGTTCTGAATCTGGATGGGGACAGGGAGGGGAGTCTCAGTAATTAATAGTTGAGTAACTAGCCCAAGAAGCAAGAGGAGGAGACAGGTCACGAGAAGTTTGCATCAGGTGGAGATGAGCAGGGAGGTAGGTCCAGGATACAGAAACAGGAGGTTTCATCATGGAGGATGTTGAGGCAGGAGGAGATGTGCTTGTGTCAGAATGGGATGCATTTGGGGATGCATATGTGTGAATGCACTTGTGAACACGTGAGTGACTGACTCTAAAGAGAAGAGGAAGGAGAGGGACATAGAAAATTCTAGAAGCCCTAGTTATGGCAAACATCAAGAAACGATCTTTCCAGGTTCTGTATTTTTATTTGGGAATTGTGTATGTTTCATTCAAAGAAAACCTCCTCTACTTTGGGGGATGGTATGAGTGTGACTGAAAGCTCAAGGCTTAAGGGCCGTTATGGCAGCCAAACCCCTTGCTCCACGCAGCCATGTTGCTGGTGAGACTGGTGTGGCAGGCAGTGGTCTAGCTGTCGCTGCGTCATGGCCTTCACAAGGGAACTTCCCGTTCGCGTTGGACTTCCATCTCCAGGCACTTCTAGAAGAGGCTTGACTTTAGCTTAAGAAGTCATCTGCCCCATGATTCCCCCCGTTCACTCACGAGAAACAGGGGGACAGGACAGATTCCTTGAGAGAGGAGATGAGACTGGGGGATGTCAGACAGTAAAGACCTGGGAAGCAAATGCATTTTCTCCAATGCCAGATCCCAGGTTCTGCACCCAAGCCCGGACATCCTTCCCTCAGTTTCAGAATTCTAAGCCATGGAAGAACCCTGGCCCCACCTCTCTCTAACCATGAAGGACCCTCCTGGGGCTGTGTGAGGTTCCACTACTAGCATAAGATTTGATTATAAGTTGGAGTCTTCTAGTGAGCCAAGGAACTGGGAGGACGAAGGTAAACAACACATCATCTTGGTGTCGTTTTTCCTTCCTGCTCTATCTCTGGGGGAACCAGACTCCATCCTGAGCTATGCCCTCACTGGACAACCATTCCTGTTTGGTGCCTGTAAACTCACTTCCCACCCTGGCTTCTACCGCTCCCGGTTAGAGATCCAATTCTATTTTAGGAACGTGGAATGCATTTTCCAGGAGAGAACATTGTGAAATATCGGGGAGTCGAGGCCAAGCTCGGCTGAAGCATGTGGGAGTTTGAGGAAGGACCCCTCCAGAAAACAGACTTAGGATTAACTGTCCCCCAGAGCGAGGCATCACTTGAGTGGTGAAGGGGAGAGGCCTAATCTTATCAAGAAGGGAGAAATCTTTTCTTTTCCAGCCAATTTTGGTTTTAACATGTTAGGAAATAACTTCTGACTGTTTCCCAAACAGCTCTCTTCTTCCCCTATGCCTTGTCAGCTCTTGGGTTCTGTCTCTCACATCCTCTGCTCTCAGTCGGACACTGCCGCTTTACATTCCTAGCTGCCAAATTTGATTTTGTGTGTTCCCCTGGTATTTGCACACGTACTCATGTATTAGAAGCGCCAAACTCTCTCCTCTTACATTTGAGTTAGACTCATTTTTTTCCCTAAGGCTCTGAGCACAGGCATGAAGTAGAAGCCCTGTTAGGGTGGCAAGGTGCAAGCTAACTAACTAGCTAACTAACTAAGAGCTGAGCTTGGTGGAGCACACCTATAGTCCCTACATCAGAGATTCTGAAACCAGAGAATTGCTGCATTCTGAGGCCAGCCTAAGGTGCCTAGATGAGCCTGGGCTACAGAGGGAAATTCTGTCTCAAAACACAGAACTAAAAGGTCCCCCAAGAAGTTCTTGCTCCCCAAGTGGATGTTGTCTCCCTGGACATAGGAACACCAGGAGGCTCATAGTCATTATTTTTTTTTCTCCCCCACTGGATCAGTTTGGCTTCTGAAGAGACGTAAGTTCTCAGAACACTGTCACCCCATCCCACCTGCCAGACCTGACCTACTCCTAGCTGTCCATGTGTGGCTACCCTGTTCTTGCCTCTCTTACATACCTCAGTGGTTTCTCTCCTGAAAATCTCCATTCTTATCCCCTGTGTTGGAACGTGTGCACTGCTAGCTACCCTCTGGCTCTGGCCAAGGTGTAGTATCTGTTACCCACCAGTGGGGAAAGAAATGTCTGCTGTGCTCCAGAGCCTGTGTTCCTTCTGCCTAGTCTCAACATTGCCTCTGTGTTCCTTTTCTCTCGTAAAGTCAAAAATGACTCTCATAGATGACCACGAAACTCTGGTTGACATGAATAGTCAAGACATCCTGGCAAATATATAGGGATACCTCCAAAATGCTTGTGAGTCTAGAAAGCTCAGAAGGCTTGCTGTGGCCTTAAGAAGTCACTTGTCACACAACGCTGGGGGAGGGCAATCAGAAGACATTA
Source organism: Mus musculus (assembly GCF_000001635.26). Classification (NCBI taxonomy): domain Eukaryota; kingdom Metazoa; phylum Chordata; class Mammalia; order Rodentia; family Muridae; genus Mus; species Mus musculus. The sequence goes on along the minus strand of NC_000074.6, from coordinate 115,477,650 downwards.
TACGTCCCTTGTGACCCCCACCCCCATCCCAGGAATTCAGATAATCATCTTAACCATTTTGATTTAAATCTCAGAACTATTAAAGACTGGCTATCCAATTTAGGCCAGGCCCCATTGCCCTCTCAGGACTTTAGCCACACTCCTGGAAAAGCCATATACTAAGAGTCTGCCTTCTGGATCTTGGGAAACTTTGACAACATGATAGGCATTAGACTCCCAGAAGAACGTGTGGGTGACCCTCTCCTGGGGGCATCTTTCATTTAGAATTCTGTGAGATGGGAACGTCTATTGTGTAGTAGATCATGGCCACTGGTCTATAAACACATTCAATACAGCCGGACTTTTAAGCTCAAAATGGGCTTCTTTCTCTCCCCTCTCCTCCCTGTTCTTCCCTTCCATTACCTGCGCACCCCATGCTACCTTAGACATGGGGTAAGGTCTGTAATTGTTGAACTCCTATAATGTGACTCCACTTTTCAGAGTCTACATGCTCACATGCCTGTATTCCACTTACTCATGATCTACTGTAATCGCTCTTACCCAGCAGTGAGTCAGGCCCCTCTTTCCATCAGCCCCAACATCTGGCAATACCTGGAGATATATGCTATTGATACAAGGTGGAGGTATGTGCTATTGACATCTAGATACACATTCCATAGCACATAGCCAGCCCCACCAAAAGGAATTATCTGTCAAAAAAGGTCAGTCATGTAGCCATGGTTACCCTGAGCAGTCAGATCTGTTGGTGATCCCTGAAAGCCAAATTCTTGGCTAACCACTCCCACCTCTTAGTAGCCAAATGGCCTTGGGTGTTTGTTTGTGATGGCATGGAGTGGAGAGAGAGAGAGAGAGAGAGAGAGAGAGAGAGAGAGAGAGAGAGTTCTATAAATCATCTCTAGGTCCTTAGTTTCACATGGCAAGCACTTATCAAATGAGCTATTTTTCCCAAGCCCCTGTCTACCAATTTTTAAAATCTAATCAGAAGGTATAGAATGCTTCACTAATAAAATTGCTCAAATGAAATGGTACACAGCCCTCGTCCACATTGCCAGCTATTCTTATTTCATGCAATTCCATTAACAGCTCTCAGGCTTAGAAATTTCCAAGTCCTCAGCTGACTAAGAACAGAGTCAGGAATCAACCATGGTCCTCTCTGGTCCCTTCTCCGTGGTCTTAAGCCCTGTGTTCTCATGTCTCTTTAGTCTTGGCTTTGGCGGCTAAACGTCCTGGAGCAACCTTCGTAATTCTAGAAGAGGCGGCCCATGTTAGTTTTGCTAAGGAACCCAGTAGTGACAGAGGCAGGTGACGAGAGTCTCCAGCATGACGTCATTGTCTTTGGCCCTAAACTCTGCTGGACCTGAGGGGATGACTTAAGTTGGAGTCAAGGGTGTGGCTGCCTCAGCTTTTGGCAGGACATTCTGTGATCAGATCCACTCACTCTCCCAGGTCTCTCAAGCAGGTGCCACATCCCCCGAGAACAAGTCTGAATGAGTCTCTGGCTGCCCAAGTGCTCCGGACAGACACTTCCTGGGCAGCTCAAAGCTGGAGACAGGAACCAGGGCCAAAAAGAATGACGGTGTAGCCTCAACGGGTGACATTTCTACTCTGAGCAGTGTCCCAGTCTGTTCACCTCAGGCTGAAAAAAAATGAGGTTGATTGACATCATTAGTGTCCGTATGTTTTTCTAGGGGTATCAAAGTAGATAGGGCAGCACCCCCAGGAAACCTCTCCATGGGTAGGGTTGCCCAACTGCCTGACTCCGTACAGGTGAAAAAGTCAGTACCCACAAGGCCTTGCAAGGTCTTACTGATACTTGTCACTGAGGACCCAACATGTCACTTCCTGTAACACCTCAGTGTGGAGAGACCAAGCTCCTCTTCCGTCCCACTCCAGATACGGACAGGCACTGTGGGTGCATTTGTTTCTTGTTGCTTCTGACCACAGCTTTGATTTGACTTTCCTGCCTTGACTCCTCCCATTGAGGTGGACTGTGACCTAAAAATGTAAGCTGAAGAAACCCTTCTTGTCCTCTCAGTTGCCTTTTGTTCAGGGGCGCATTTTTACTGAAGCAACAGAAAAGAAAACGGAGCACACGGAGATGCGGATTTTGGCGGGGGGGGGGGGCACCAGAGGGATGCCACCTCAGAGTTCCCAGGGTGCCATCTGTCATCGGAAACAAAATGACAATAAAAACCTCTAAGAAGCCTGGAACAGAAGCCTGTGACAGCAGGCTACGGAGACTGCACGCACAGTTAGGTAAAGTGCTGGACTCCTGAGCACAGAAACCTGTGCTCTATCCCGGGCATCCACGTAGGAGTCAAGCATCTCCAATCATGGTCCCGAGGAGGCAGAGACAGGAGCACTCTGGGAACGTATTGGCCGGCCAGCCTAGCTGGATCAGTAAGATCCAGGTTTAGTGGGAGAGTCTGTCAAAAATAATGTGGAGAGCAATGGAAGAAGACAGCAAACACTGACCCCTGACCATGACATGTACCATGCACACATATTGGCATATTGGCACATCCAGGAATACACACATTAAAAAAATAAAAAAAAAAAAAGGTAGGGCTGGATGTGGTGGTGCATACCACCTTGGATCCCAGCTCTCAGGAGGTGGAGGCAGATAGATCTTTGTGGGTCTGAGGTCTATGCAGAAAGTTAGGCTGGCCAGAGCTACACCTTAAGTCAAATTATAAATAAATAAATAAATAAATAAATAAATAAATAATGTCTTGGATTTTTAAAATTGAAATTAAAAAAAAAAGAAAAGAAAGCATGTATAGTTGTGAGAAATATTCTCTGGGCACGACAGAGGACCTGGTCCCGCCTGCTTTTCTTATTCATAAATCGGTATAATGACCAGGACCCAGGAGTTATTATGAGCCTTAGATGTATCTGCCAGACTCACAGTGCGTGCTGGACCAACTGAGGAGTCCTTCTTTGCTGCACTGACTACAGGACTAGGGAAAGTACAGACTCAGGTGCCAGGGCTGGGACAGAGCAAAAGACTGCAGAGCCCAAGAGCTGAGTCTCCATGAATCTGGGGCATTGAGCACCTGGGGTCCCTGGAGTGGTAAATGCAATCACCTAAAGAGGCAGGACCTTGTCGCGAGGCCAGACACTGGTGCGACTTACTGGCCTGACTCATTTGGGGTCAATAGGAGAACTGCCTCGGATCATCAGGATTCTTGACAGCAGCGCTCATTTCCCGGCGAGAGAACCCAGTATCCTGAAAAACCCACCCCTCATTGTTGAGCCCTGTCAATGAACGTCACCGGTCCAAACGGCACTTTGGTTTCTCTGTCATTGAAGTTTGGCCTGATGATGTGACGGGGACACTTTGAATTCTTCAAAGAGTGACTCTCACTTACCTTCTTGCCTCTTTCCCCTTCAGGTTCAACTCCTTTTATCACACTAAAGTGCCAATCAATATTGCGAGATAGATGTTACATCTTCGCTTTTTATAACACCGCCTGTCCCAGAAGGGACACTGTATCTTTAAGGAAATGGACCCCGTATCCTGTTTCCGAAGGATTAAAACCCTTTAAAGAGACAGAAGAGGCTGTAAACCCCGATCATATTCTTACTCTCTCTTCATTATCCTGTCCACTATCTATCCCTGCTGAGTAAATCTGGTTGTGTGTTTCTCCAAAGTGGTCATAAGAAGAAATTTATTTACTCCGCTTTGCACTGGAGGGGCATTACCGGGCTTCAAGGCTCTCCGAAGTCATAAAGATTTTGCAGTGTGTGCAAAAGGAGCAGAGATTCAGAACTTCTTTCCCCCTCTGAGGTCGTTTGGCCATCCAAAGGGGGAGTCACTTCTCATTTTCTGACAGGGTTTATTTCCGTAAGATTTTCCAATTAGCAGGAAAAGGTCACACTAATGTTGGTGCTGGGTAGGGGAAGAGATCAAACTATGCAAATAGAAACATCCTTGAAAGGACAATATTAAAAAAAAGAGAGTGCATTTCCTAATTTTTAATTGCATGTGTGTATGTGCATATACATGCATGTGTGTGTATGTGTGTGATGTGTATGTATATACATGCGTGCATGTATATATGTATTTATATGTGTGTGCATGTATATATGTGTGTGTATGTATACATGCATGTATATTTGAGTGTGCATATGTATATGTATATGTATGAGTGTCTATATATCTATATATACATATATGTGCGTAGAGATAGATAGATAGATAGATAGATAGATAGATAGATAGATGATAGATAGATAGATAGATAGACTGATTGACTGATTGATGATAGATAGATAGATAGATAGATAGATAGATAGATAGATAGATAACCATCCTTTTGATGCCAGGGAGGAAAAGGGTGATTGTAACTGTGCAACTGAATTTGACCTGCTGTTCTCACCTGTGTTGAAACAACCTGAGTTCAGCCATTGACGCTGCACCAGAGGAAAATTGAGTACCCAAGATGGGTGCACTCTCCTGCCCTCTTGGTCATTCATTGTGTAGGGACAGGGCTTGTGAGGCTGCAGAGTGGGAGTCGGGCAGCTAGCAGGCTCTGTGGACGCTGATAATGGCCAGACCGTCCCCAGCCTGGCATAGCTTTCGCCAGCCTATCATTTTAAACCCGCCTCCAATCTTTCTCTGCTCCTGCCCTGCCACTTTGGTTTCCCCACTCTGTGCACGGAGAGCACAAGGATTTTCCCTGATTATAGGCAGGGCTGGGAGCCATGTCAGAAAAGATGTACTCCAGCCATGCTGAGGACAGAAGTCGCTGGTGCCCATTAAAGCAGGGTCCCGGGGACAGCTTGGCTTTGAGTTTGGAGAGAACTCGGCTTGTCAGAGCTGAGGACATGCTATGCAAATCTCAGCAGCAATCATCCAGTCTGGGTTCTAGCTATTACCTGATGGGTGTGTCAGAGTCCTGTGTGAGCGAGAGAGTCTGGCTTTGCACGGCTTTACCAGGCCTCTGCCTCCATGACCCTCATGGGTGCCAGCAAAGGCACTGTGGAAAGGAAAGCTCTGTTTCTCCAGCTGGGTTCCTCTTCTCCAGACAGGGAAAACCTCAAGCACTATTTATAGTCTGGGCCTGGTCTGGTTATTAGTCACTGGTCACATCTATCTAGAACCCTCCCAATACCAGGTGCCAAAGGAGGGTGCTTACTCCAGGTCAGAGTGTGGCTCACTGTCCAAGTATAGATCAAGGTCCAGTGTAACAATCTATCTACCCTGCCGTATAGGTCTTACTTATTGGAAGCTTTTTAAAAACCAGGTCAGTGGATCAGTCCTGTAGTGTTTGGAGGACACTGTTTCCCTGGAGTCCTCCATCACCATCACCGATGGCTCTTACAATCTTCCTGCTTTCTCTTCCACAAAAGGCCCTGAGCCTGCAGCAGATGATTTGATGAAGACATCCCACTTAGGATTGCAGGCAAACTCACAGAGAGTGTGGTAGTATACGCAGGGCCTCTACAGGTTCAAGCCAGATGGCATCCCAGCACTGAGAGGGCAAAGTACATACAAGTTCTACTCCTAACCAAGAAAGATTAGTCTTCTCCAATGGAGTCTCTACGGCTATATTAACCTCACTTCAAGGTAGGCCCCATGCCCAGAGTAGATGGCCAACACAAAACAATGATATTTTAATTTTTTTATAGACTTTTTTGTCTCTGTCTGGGTTTTTTTTTAATATATTTTAATTTGTCCTTTGCTTATATTTTGGTTTTGTGTTAGTGTGTGAGAGGCAAGGCAGGAGAGAATTTCTTGTTTGTTTCTGACTGTTTTTTTAAAGAAAGGAAAAAAGGGCTTGTAGTTGAGTAGCTAGGTAGACGGGTGTGATCTAGAGGGAACTGGGAAGGGGAAAGCATGATCAAAATACATTGAATGAAAAATATGTTTTGAAGATTAAAAAACCTGTAGGGAAACTGAGGCAATAGATAACATCCCATCGGATACTAAAGAGCCTCTGTGGTCAGCTCTCACTAGGATGTAGGCAAAACAATGAGTCAGTGGTAGACGTTAGAAAATCAGACATTCGAAATAGTGGTCAAAGTGATATCCTGGCAAGACCATTGTTCAGCTGAGTTATCAATATTCAGAACAGCTGTGCACATGGTGACACAGGATATGACAGCACACGGGCTCTCTTATGTCATTTAACTCAAGAATATTTATTTTCACCTGGAAGCATGAGACAGAAACAGCCTACCCCCCAGCTTGAAGACCCTATACTCTTAGAAGACAAACACCTACAGAAGTCATTTCACTTCTAACATGAAAGAGAAAGACTTTAAAAATTGTTTTGCTAGGAAACTCTTCCCTTCCTCTTATCAGGATATCATCTCTTTATGGAGCTTAGCAAGTATTAGTCATTACAACCAATACTCAGCCCTGTTTCTCCTTAGAACAAAATGAGATGGAACGAGAGTTACAAAGCATTAGTTAGCCCTGAGCCACAGGAGTGTAGCATGCTGTGAGGGGCTTGTTCACAGCTCCAAGTCCAGTCATAGTAAGACCAAGTGTGCCATATGGAAATCATGCTTTTGGTTTTCTCTGGAAAGAATTATTAAAGTAAATAAAACATACAAACAAATAAGTGCATAATAACCATAGTACCTAAACATCAAGGTGGTCTGATCCCCAACGTTATGAAACTGGTATATATGTACCTTGTAGAACTGAATCAGTGAGTCTGGGGTAGGTCATAGGAACTCAATCTTTAAGACTCAAGGAAGCCTATGTCCTAATGTGTGCTCTTGCCCCTGTCTCATCAGGGTCATTCATAACATCATTTCTCCATATGCAGCCATCCCAATTTGAATGCATAGGTTGCATAATTAACCAGGACCCCCATGAGGTTTGTACAGCCAGGAAACCTGGGGAGGTAGAACTCTGCCCAAGTTCACAGATGTGGGTCTGATCTTTAGTCACTAATGAGCCACGTGACCTGTAACCTCATTAGCTATTCTCTTTTCTCACCCACAACACAGAGGCGAAAACAGCCAACTCTTGGCTGTTGATAGATGTTAAGTTCATGTTGCTCCTCTCCAAAGAGGCAAAGTGCTCAGGAGGTGTTTAGCAAATGCCACTTCCCATCTAATAAGGAGGGTTAAAAGTCCTTAAACATGCCATTAGAGGCCCTTCGAGATCATTCTTACACTATCTTATGGACTATGGGTATGTTGCAGGTGAGCTAATATGAACAATTCAAACATTATAGGAGATATGTTCCCATGAGCATCAAGTTTTTAACCTAGGTAGGGCACTCTTACTATGAATTATCACAGCCACACCTTGATATCTCCTGACTTCATACACCCTGCTGGGAAAGGTGAGGGGTGAGAAAAACCAGAAAGCCAATAAGCTAACTGCAAAGTTTCAGACCGACTGCTGAAGATAGCCAAGCTGTCAGCCCATTTGTCAAAACAAGAATTATAATAGCCAAAGAGAAACACAGTCCAGATCACAAGCAAAGATTATTGATTCAAAATCAAGTGTGAGATGCTATAAACAGCCTTTACCACAAGTTTGGAGTTGCACCACCCATAGTATGTACATTGAAAAACCAATGGAAGTGTGGACACTCATGATGTCAACTGTGGCTCAGCCTGTGTAGTCTAATGGCAAGTGAAATGGAAGTGTTTCCATTGGTCACTGTGGCTGGTGTGGGCTATGGATTCGATTGGCCATTAAGGACACACGTGTAGATTTTACAAATGTCATACAACCAGCCAGTTCCAAACAGATATATTCCTTCCCTTATAAAGTGTCACCCACAGCCTTGATGATGGCACCAAGTGCTCACGTGCCTGCCTATGGAATCCACCACTTATGAAGAAATAATGGGACTAGGGGAGACTGGGAGCAGACAAACTGGTGTGAGGTTTGGCCCCTGTATTTTTGTGGTGGTGGTTGCTATTGTTGTTTATTTGGTTAGGTTCATTATTAGGGAGGATTTTCCTGGGGGGTCTGGTTGGGTCTCACAGGCATAATTTGTTATAATCTTAGATGTACAGCCCTAGGACACATTATTTTGATGGCAATGTGAGATGATGTCACTCAGAGGGATCCATCCAAATGCCTGTGCGCTCCTTATAGCATCCATTGGCCCTGTCAATACCTGGGTACCTCTTACAGCATCTGTCAGCCCTGTCAAATCTGAACATTTTTTCACTCTGACATAGATAGAGTTTTCACCTGGCTTGGGTGACAGGGATAATGTCAACATGATTTCTTCTTTCTTGAAGTGACTCATATTATTAGCATCGATGAGAAATACTCATGGGATATTTTCATATTATGGAAAGTTTATCATAATAATGAATACTTTGGCCCAGGAAAGTCATGATCTCTTTAGCATGTTTTAATTCTAACTCAGTTACTCACTGGCCATGTGATGGAAGAAACTTCTTTTACTTTTCCTAAGCCATAGTTTTCACATCTGTATTTTGAGGTAATAGTTAATAACTCACTTCACGGGATTCTAGACTTCAGTAAGCTGTAGTATCTTTCACTCTGAACTCTTGTGTTGTTAGAATTTGGTAAAGTTGACCTTGGTTCTGCTGACATTGATCGTAATGGCAGTGGCAGTGATGGTGATATTGCTCGTGGTTATGTTGGAGATGACAGTGGTGATAGTGATGATGATGGTGGTAATGAATGGGGTGAGGATGTTGACAGTGATGATGATGGTGGAATGGTGCTAATGTTGACTGACAATGATGATGGTGGTAGAAATGGTGCTGATATTGACAGTGATGGTGGTGAGAATGGTGCAGATATTGACACTGATGATGACAATGTGACAGTGACAATACTCATGATCATAATGGTGATCATAATGGTGATGGTGGTGATAGTGATGCCAATGATGTTCACAATAGTGATAGTGATATTGATATTGATGGTGATGATGGCTAACACTCATGGTGCTGGTGACAGTGATGATCATGATGATAGTGATGATAATAATTATTGTAGTGATGGTAGTAATAACCTCTTTGAATCCTTAAAACATCCAATAAGGAAAAGAAAAACTCAGAAAAGTACTTGGAAGTAGAACGGCTGAGACATGCAAGCCCCACTGTTCCTGAAGCTGCAGCCTTTCTGTACTTGATCCTTGTGAATTGCTATGCCCAGCATACCAGGCTCTATTCCAAAGGTATAGAAAAAAAAAAAAAAAAAAAAAGAAGGTCCATCCTTCTTTGGTAAGGCCATTTGTCTAGAAGATTCATAATGGAGAGAAAGTTGGTGGAATCCATAGAGAGACAAATTAGAACCATGAAAGTGCCATGGTCTTGTATGACTTTAAAAAAAAAAAGAGCCTGATTAATCCTCAGAACCCATTTGAAGAGTTTGGCATAGTACAAAATGTTCCTAACCCTAGTGCTGGGAGCTGGAGACAGGTAGCTAAATGGAGTTGCTGGTCAGCTTGTCTAGAGGATTTAGCAAATTCTAGTCCAATGACAGACCCTAAATCTCTATCAAAAATATTGGGAATATTAAGTATATGACAGATGAGGAATGATGCTGGTGGCTAGCATATAGCCTCCAAATGCATATGTATACATCTGCATGTAAACACACATACACACACAGGGACCTGAACTTATCTAAACCCATCAAGTCCCAAAAATCTGACTCTAATTGTTTTTCCTTGTCAGTCTTTGGAAATCAGAGGCATGTGTCTATACCTAGCACACAGGTATTGATGAAAGGCAACCATGAACTCTAAGAGCATCTCAGCCACTGTCTCGGAAGTTGATTAGCAACTAACCACATGGTAATATGTAGGGATCACGTTACATTACAGAATCTACTAAATCTAGAAACACCGTTGGAGTTCCATAGCTTCCAGCACACCCACTCACCAGCATGTCTGTTCTCTTTCTTCCCTGGATGCACCTCAGTTGTAACACCTGATCTCCAAGCCACCCTTGGCATGGGTGACCACCCCTTGATCACTTCCCTGCCATGTTTCCCGACTGTCCCTCTGCTTCCACAATCTCCCTTTCTAGTTCACTCTCTACATCATAACCAGAACTGTGTATTTAAAATGCGAACAAATAATGTGACCCCTTACTAAAGCCCTCCCAGAGCAAGCCAGATAGTAACATATATGAGCCTGAGAATGACACCCAAGGTTGTCCTCTGGACTCTACATGATGTGCACATACCCACATGTGCACCTGAAGGGAGAGAGAGACAGAGAGACAGAGGAGAGACAGGGACACAGAGAGACACATATACAGAAAGAGAGACAGATGGACGGAAAGAGATACATAAAGAGAGAAATATACACATAGAGAGAAAATGTGCCCTGTTATGTGATCTCTTCTATCATCTCAGCAGCAAACACAGCAGAAAGAGATTAAAGAAGAACACTCAAACTTATCCTCTGACCTCTGGATGCATGTGTGCATACTTGCATAGGCACACGCACATGCCTATGCACACGCACACATGCACACACTCACACACACTCAGAGAGACAGAGAGAGAGAGACAGAAAAAGGTACAAAGAGAGAGAGAGAGAGTGAGAGTGAGAAAGAGAGAGAAAGAGAATGTGTGGTGGTGGGGGAATCTCCCTGTGGTGTCTGCTAACTTTTCACAGTACCCACCATAAACCAAGCCTTTAAAAGCTGGTATAAGACTATTAAACAAAATAATAATAATAGAGAAGTGGTTTTTTTGTTTTTGTTTTTTGTTTTGTTTTGTTTTGTTTTGTTTTTTGAGAAATCAAGTTTCCGAAGCAGGCAGGAGAGCCACAGAGAAAGGCACTGTTAGTCCATTCGATCTACTCAGCCCTCCCTTTTGGCTGAGAGACAAGGAAGGAGGGGGCAGGCACTTGATAGAATCACCTCCCCCTCCATCCTGACCTCCTGGAGCAGCAGTCCACTAAGTGTTGCACTTGGCCAGAGCTCCCCATAGTAATTTGGTTAATTGGATGAACGGGCTCTTTAGTGACACCGCCTGGATTTCCACGCAGCAGTCCATCAAAACTAATCAGTTGGCCGGGTTCCATTGCTCAGCCACTGACAGCTTCGCCAGGTCGACGAGTAGATGGTAACTTTTTAAATGGAGGAACTTGCTAAATGATGGCAGTTACCACTTGGCAGGATGAAGGGGCAGAGAAGAAAGGGACGAAGAGGCTTGGCTTTGTATTTCCTCCAAGACAGAATCTCGTTGGGGATGGCTGATTGCAAGTTCCTTCCAAAGACACTGGTGGAGAGCAGTCACCCCCGCAACTGAACTTTGTTCCTTCGCTGCAAAAAGAAAATGCCCCCAAAGCTGGTGTGCTGTGCTCTCTTTTTACTGGATGCTTATTAAACACTTGTTACGCCTTAGGAATGCCCGATTTAGCACACCCTATGAGTTACTGCGGCACCAGCTGCTGCAATAAGCAAGCCTTAACAATTTAGTAGCTTAACACTAGAAATCAAACTTCCTGCGAGTCTCATCAGGAGATCTTTGTTGGAAATGGCTCTGCCTTCCAGACAATAACCCATGCTTCTAGCCTCTAAATGTAGCTGTGTCCAAGCTGCAACCTACAGGCCTCTTTGGCTCTGGGGTAGCAATGAATGTGGGCTAGTGTAAAACCTTAAACTTCATCAAAGCGCTGTGAGTGGTGTTCATTTGTTTGTTTTGCAATGTTTCCGTAACTCGGTTGTGTGGTTCCCAGGTTTGAACTCTGTAGGGAGCAGTGTCATTTACAATGGCAAAAACTCAGATGTGTCGGCACAGTAAGGATCTCAGTGGAACCTATGTAAAAAAGCCAGGAGCAGGGGAAAAGGCTAAAATGGAGAAGATGCACCCAATTTTCAAAAGCCTTGGTCCACAAGTGGTATGGGATCGTTTTGTTGATGTTTTGGATGAGGAATAGTGATGTGGCCATACCTAGCTCCAAATAGTTTGTTTACTGTCACAAAATACCTGAGACGCACAACTTACAAGGAGGAAAGGTTTATTTCAACCCACAGATCCCGATCTGTTTGTGGTTGTTTTCCTCCACTGCTTTTTAGACATGGTAGAATGACATGACAGAGTCAGGCTGCTTACATAAGTCAGAGAGAACAAGAAGGTGGAGAGATGAGATACCCCTTCAAAGACACACACCACAGTGGCCTCCTTTCCCCAACCAACTCCAACCTCCTAATAGCCTGTCCACCTAGGACTTGTCAAAAACTCTACCTGTGTGCTATTGCAGGTACATGTATATGCACTTGGGGGTGCACATGCATATGTGTGCTCATGGTTACGTGTGAGGGCCAAGGGACAACTTCATATGTCATTCCCCGGCCACTGTCTACCTTTTCCTTTTGAGCCAGGGTCTCTCTCTTAGATTAGAGCTCAGCTGACTGTCTCGTGAGCCCCAGGGATCTGTTGCTTCACCCTGTCTCTAACCTCCACCCCCAACACTCAGATTGTAATCTACTGTGTTCAGACTTTTCTCTATGTGTTCTGGGGATCAAACTCAGATCCTCTGACTGCAGGGCAAGCATCTCACTGACTAAAGCCATCTCCCCAGCTCTCTCCAAGTGTTGAAGCCATCGATGAGCTTTCCTCCCTCTTAATCGAGTCACCTCCACAAAGCTCATCTCCAGGTGGCTAAGTCTTGAAACTCAGGAGCCTTTTTGGAGAGCACCCCTTGCTTGAGGGATCTGAACAACGTGTCCCTTCGGAGTGACAACCCTGCATCGCGAAAGGAAAACGCTGCACTTTCCTGGATAGAGAGCTATATCAGCCACTGGCGGCATCCAACACAAGGAGAAATGATGGAGATTTCCCTTCTTCTGCTAAGCAAAGTGTGTCTCCGGTGATTAAATGCACTTTCATGGACTTCTACCCTTGACAAAGAGCAAGGTCAAACCTTGTATACATATAATATAAAACCCACTGTCTTCCATCTCTCCTTAATTCTCCCTCCTGTCCTCAACCATTACCTCATTCTTTATTGTGCTTCCTCCGTCAGGAAAGGACATTGTGCCTTCTGTAACTTTGTATGTTTTCCACACGACTGTTCTGTCCACTGGGTTTGAATATCATCCCTACTGAGCTTTATAACCTAGACAAGGTTTGTCTGAGACATGCCAGATTATTGCTCAAGCACTCAGTTTTGCTCTCAAAAATAAAAAGACCCCAGAAAGGAAATTGATAGAAAAGAGGTGTTCCTAAAAGGCACCTTGGATATTGTCACTACTTGATACATCAACCCCCAGTGTCTCCCTGTTATATCCATCACATATTGAAGTAGCTGTTGTCTCTGGCACTGTGGTGAGGGTGGCTCAGTGGGTAAGAGTCCTTACTCTGCAAGCATGGGGATATAAGTTCAAATCCCTACCACTCACATCAAATATCAGTTATGGGTGTATGGTATGCCTGTAACCCCAGCATTTGGGGCATGGAGACAGTGGCTCCTGAGAGCTTGTTAGCCAACCTAGCTGAAATGGATTCGGTGAGTTTCAAGGCAATAATGCAGAGAACAATAAAGGGACATGCCTGATATCCTCTTCTGCTCTCTTTATGCAACAATAGAGCTGCGCGTACCTGCTACGATCTGCCTCAAAATGACCCCATACCCATGCTGGCTTCCCCTGTATCCCACCTGGCCTCTATAGCGCCTTGCCCCTACCCATACCTGCCCAACGCAACCATACTAAGCTCCAGTTAATAAGCACTTGTGTGCTTTCCCATTTAGACTGTGGAATTCCTGAGGACAGTGTTCTCGCCTCCTCTGTGCCTAGCACGGAGCCTGACACAGGCTGTGTACATTCAATTGTAAGTGCAGGGAAGACATCAATCTAGCTACAAAGTAAGGTCATATGCACGGAGTAAGCGCTCTCCTGTCTACTAGAAATGTAAACAGAAGAAAAGCCACATTTCCACTTGGGTGAAACATGGATTGTGGGCTAGCTGTGCCTTCATGAGCTCCAGGTCCCCTTGAGACTTGTCTCAAACAAACAAACTAACCAACCAACCAATAAACAAAGAGGCTGTTGAGGTCTGAGGACTGATACTGGTACCAAGGTTTTCCTGTGGCTTCCACTTGAAAATACACATGTGCAATGAGCACCCATGCATGTATATGTACAGATGCACGCACGCACACACACACACACACACACACACACACACACACACACACACACACTCAGTACATTCACAAGAAAAATAAAGTAAGGCAAAGAGATGAGAGAGAGAGAGAGAGAGAGAGAGAGAGAGAGAGAGAGAAATTAAGAAGGGGAGGAAAGACAAAGAAAGAAAGGAAAGGAAAGGAGAGAGAGAAAAGTAATGGAAGAAAGAGAGCAAACATGAGAAATTAAGAAGGGGAGGAAGGAAGGAGAGAGAGGAGGAAGGAAGAGAGAGAGAATATGAGAAATTAAGATTAAGAAGGGAAGGAAATAGAGAATGAAGAAAAAGAAAGAAAGAAAGAGAGAGGGAGGGAGGGAGGGAGGGGAGAGAGAGAGAGAGGGAGAGAGAGAGAGAGAAGAGAGAAGAGAGAAGAGAGAAGGAAAGAAAGAGAGAAAGTGAAAGAAAGCAAGAGAGAGAGAAGTTAGCTTCTGGATGAAGTTATGCAGTGACACTGTGCACTATCTGTGTATCACGGCTGCATGTCACAAAACACAGAAGACTGAATATCATAGTCTGAGTAGGGAGATTACAGAGGAGGCCATGATCTCCCCAAAACTCTAACTCCAGGGACCTCTGACCTACTCCCTCATGTTAACAAATACCCCGGGGCCTTTGGAGACCAGACACCAGTGCTCGTTGCTCAACTGCAGGGTTTGTATGGAAGCTCTCGGGGAGCGTGCCAGAGCCTATTTCTAAACAGTCTGATGATTTATTTGATGCCGTTGGATATTTAAGTAGTCTGCAGTATACACCAAGTGTCTAAAGTGTTTATTTTCTTTTGCTTTGCTTTAATGTGCAGGACCTCTCACAACGCCTTGTACACCCCAGGCACTCAATAAATATGATTTATGGAAGATGTAAATAAATCTAACCCAAGATTATGTCTGCGTTCATTAATTTGTAGCTCCAGCAGGCAGTCCCCATCTCGAAACTTGAAAAGGCGAGAAAAATCCACAGCAAATTACAGAGAAGAGAAAAGGGAAAACACACAACCCCTGGGCCAGTGTAAAAGTGGGGAAACTCCCCAGTGTACAGTATGAGACGCTTGCTGGTTGGGTTTTCTTTGCTTTTTTACGCACATGCTGTGTGACTTGGAGCCGGTTTCTTCGCTTTTCTGAGCCGTGTCTTCTGAAATAAATATTGAGCGGGTGTAGCCAATGGGTTCTCATTGGAGATGCTTTGCCTGGAGACTACAAGCTCACAGGGTAGAGCTGAATTATAGTCTCTGCTGCCTCTGGGAGGAAGTGGTGGATGGAGAAGGGGTGTGTACCCCGACCCTACCTCTGTGGCTTTGTGGCTCTGTGGCTCTGTGGCTCTAGCTTTGTCCCCAGGATCTCATGGTGCTTCTGTGTTGAAGATGGCTTATCCCACATTCCTGGATGTTCATTCATGGATCTCTGGTCTCTGGGGCCACTAGATTTCTGAGCATGCTCAGTGTGGCAGTCCTACTCAGCCCTGACTTTCCTGCACACCTGGCTTTCCAGGGCCTTTGCCTACTCTTTTCTTGCCACCTCTGAGTAAAAGGGGAAACAAAATCCATGAGAGAGATGGACAATGAGTAGGGTTGCCAGCTGCCAGCAAAGCCCACCGGCTCCTAGAAGAAGATCCCACCATCAAGTCCCTGGCTGTCAGGGTCAGGTGCCTTGGCTATGTCAATCCCTCTGTCCCCGAGTCCCTCAGTGCTTCAGCTGCACTTAACACACTGCTGGTGCACACCAGTTCTCCATTTTTGCTATTGTGCCTGCACACACTGGGCATGTGCACTGTGGTTCATCAAGGCCCGCTTCTCTGCCATTTCAGAATGCTTTACTGCAAAATTCCATTTCTTTATCCATCTTCCAGTAGGCATTTGGGTTCTCAGCTCTATTTATAAAACTGCTATAAACATTTATGTATGTTTCTTTTGAGGGACAAATACCTGCTTTTGTGTGTGTGTGTGTGGTAGTAAGTTAAGTGTTGATTACATATGTTTAGGTATAAGGAGGTTTCTCCCCGTTGGTAAAGGGTACATTCTTTGATTCCTAATACCCAGAACTATAGATAGGTCTCAGCTCTATATGCTGTTTTCTTCTTGCTGTAGACCTTGGGAGCATCAGTGAAGGGTAAGAACTTTTATCTTTTCACATGATGGAATCATTTTACAGCTTCCTGGAGGATGGAACTAAACTGCCATTTCTCTTACGCTTAGGATATTACTAAATAAAGATTAACATAGTAAACACTACAATTCCATGAGAGTCGCTCTGAAAACCAACATGGAGATTCAATAACTAACAAGGGGATCGTGCATGCAGAGCCGAAACACTGAAAAAAGGGCAGGATGGAGCCAGATAACCAACAATGTCATCGCACTATTTAGAATGCTGTGCCATTTTGTTAAATGGTTAAAATTTGTGAATATTTTCATCTGACATTTCCCATTTAATATTTTTCAAGTCAGAGTTAATGGTAGGTAACTGAAACTATGAGAAAATACAATTCTAGATAAGGGAAATGCCTTGTGTTTATTGCATGCTGTGGTCAATGGTCGAAAAACATGCCCCAGCAAGGGCTATCAGACAAGTGCCTGGGTATTGGTGATATCAATGGGTCCTCATGGCTTTGGGTCCCAGCTTTAGATCAATTCCCCTTTCTTCTGGTCTTTGCACATAAAGATATTTGCTTCTGTGAAATATTGTACCTGAACTTCAGGTTGCAATGAAGTGTTCAGCATTTCTCCCTCATGTGGGAACCTGGAGTTCAAGTTGTCATTAGATGCCTCTCTAGGATCATGGCCAATCTCATCAGCTAACCTCACTCATCCCGGTTTGCGTAACAGGGTCTGCTGGATCTGTGATCATGTCCCTTTGGCTAACCCCTCTGGTATTTCACGGGTTTAGCCCCTGTCCCAAAAACCTCCCTTGGTCTCCCTTATGCTGAGTCTATGGGTGCAATCATAGAAGCAAGCCCACATCTAAGTCCATATTGGTTCCGATGGACCAATCCTTGATGTGGAGGTCAGATCAATGATGAAAACCACAGCTAATCAAAAGGAGCTCCAACACTGCAATTTGAATGATACAACCATGTTCTCCTGACCGAAGGAGCCAGAGACTATCACAGACCAGATCCCTGCTACCCCTCATGTCCTGCTAAGATACAGTGAGGGCACCTTGTGTAGACAACTCAAGCAATTACGCTCTCATCCACCTTACAGTGTGAGAGGTGGTGTTTAGGGTACTTGATATCCACCAGTCATTCTCCAGAGGTTGGAGTGCAGGGGTGAGCTAGATTACAAAGTGCAAAACCTAGAATAAATTGTGTAGATCCAGGGCCTTGTGCATACTCTACAAATGTTCTACCACTAAGTCACAACCCAGCCATTGTAGGAATTGGGGTCCACAATACCTCACTGTGATTCCCAGCTAGAACTGCCCCGTGAGACAAGTGAGCCAGAGGTTTCCGTTTCTCTCAGGCTGTGATGTGTAATGAAGAATCTCGCTAGCCTTGGTGACAAGCCTTGCTACCAATAACTGCTTTTCTGGTTGTTTGGGAGGCTTAGCTCATCAAATCGTACCTCAGTGTACCCATCTGTAATGTGGGGCTAAGCTTGTGACATTAAGGATAGATGAAGCTGCTGGAAAAACACCAAGTAGCCTGGACTGTATACTTGATCCATACTAACTTCTGTGATTGTTATTACGAGTACCCCGCCCCCTTCTTTTCTCCCTAAGGAGGCCTTGCTGAGGGTTAAATAAGATCAAGTGTAAAAAATGGATAAATAAGTAGAGTGTCAGTTCTTTGCTAAAGAAATATTGCATGCACAGTAAGAAGAGGCAGAATCGGAGCAAGGGCACTTTGACTATCACTTTATTGTCTATTTATAGTTCCCTCTTCAGCTGTTAATGAAGTACCGAACCTGTGCTGGGAGTTCCTGTAGACACTTGAGCCACGCCTTTGGGTGAGGCAAAAACTGTCCTCGTGAGCTGTCCTAGTGGTGGGCAACAGAGGGATTAGCATGTGCACGTGTGTCCGTCAGTGGCGTTCGTTTAAGACAAACCAGACAGAGTGAATGATGGAGTCTGGAGGCTGGAGTGCTGCAGTGAGGGAGTCTCTTCCAGGAGGACATGTGTGTAATGGGAGCTGGATGAGAGGAAGAAGAAGGTGGGCATCAGGGCAGAGATTTCCAGGAAGAAAAAAAAAAAGACTAGGGCTGAGTAGGTGGGAGCTGGGAGAAATAGAGTCAAGAATAGCAGGAGCTGGGAAAAGCCATGAGGAGGTGAGACCATGTTGATCTGGATTTTGGCTAAGGATGAGAAAGCCATATGTAGGTAAGATCTATAAAGAAAACTGCCAACTTCGCCTAGAGGCACAATGACATGAGAGAAAACAGGCACGTGGCTACGGATTCTACTGTGAGTGAGCTGTATGCCACAGTGGCCCAGGCAAAGAGACCCTCACATCCTTAGGAAACGTTCTGTTCTGTGTTGTCCCCATTTCGCAGATAGGCAAACCAAGTTGGAAACACTGAGAAAGAAGTCCAGACACCAGAGTTGCAGAGGGAGAAGAGTCAGGAAACAGGGTGGGTTAGAGAAAGTATTCATTTTCAGCTAGGTGTGGTGGCTCATGCCTGTACCTGCAGCACTAGGAAGCTGAGACAGAAGGATGAGGAGGTTGGATCGAACATGAGCTACATAGTGATTTCAAGGCTAGCCTGAGCTAAGCTGAAGAGGAAAGAAAGGAGGAGAGGAGGGGAGGGGAAGGGAGGGGAGAGGAGGGGAGGGGCGGAAGAATGGAGGAGAGGAAGGAAGGACAAAGGGAAAGGGAAGGGAAGGAGGAGAGGGGAGAAGAGAAGAGAGGAGAGTGAGGGGAGGAGGGGTAGGAAGAGGGGAGGACAAGTGAGAGAATGGATGGAGAGGAGGAGAGGGGAGGAAACTACTTCTACTTCATGGTGCCCTATCAAGCTTCATGAGACTCGCCTAATACTTCTTGCACTCTGCAGCCCAGGTGCTGACACCTCCCTCTCCTGGCTCTGGTGCATCTGAGTGGCAGCCACACACTCTCTAATGACTGGCTTCTCAAGCCAGGGCAAAAGACTAAGAAACATCGTTTTTCATCTTTTTCATCTTCCATGTGGGATTAGGCTGGTATTAGCTCTTTATTTGTTGAGGGACTTGATCTCATTACAGATCAATTTGCTGAGTATTGAATACATGGGACAGGGAGGTGCTTCATTCTCTCAGCTGCCCCACACTGGCCCTGAAGTATCTGAAGCCATGTCCATGCCTGCACAGAGGGTAACTCACGTTCCTGTTCTACGAGTTTCCATGGGTTTCCTCCTGTTGTCTGTCACTCAGGGGCTTGGCTGTCATAGCCAATGTTTATGATATTTTGCAAGATAAGAAAGGTGAAGGCAGAAAGGGAGCTTTGAAGGAGCTCAGGCCTGGGAGAGAGTAACTCTTACTAGCTGCTTCCTCGATGGCTGACAGGGTACAGCCTCGATAGCTTGCTCCCCTCTCTCTGCCAGCTTCCAGCCCTGTTAGACCCCAGGGAGGACAGTGTCTGTTCACAGAGACTGAGGATCATTACCGTGCTCATGTCTCAAGCACGTTAATCCTGTACCTGGATCCTGGTTGGTAGGGAAAGTGAGTTATCCCAGAAGTGTTTCCCATTAGATGCCTAATAAAATACGTATCCTAAACTACCGAGCTTTGATCTTTCTGTCCTTTCTCTCCGGCATCACACATACACACACACACACACACACACACACACACACACCTTTAAGGTGCTTGCCCTAATTGTGGCACAGGGCATAACCACACATGTCTCACCTTCCTCCCACCCCTGCTCAAAGATGGATTTAGCATCCATGGACCTGGAGCTTCCAAAGTGTTTGGTAAAAAAAAAAAAAAAAAAAAAAAAAAAAAAAAAAGTCACGCATACAAAACTTCTAGGTCCCTTGTCCAACATTGGAGACCAGTGGGTCTCAGTCTGTCTCTGTCTGTGAGAGGCCTTGGGGTTTTAGTTTCTTTAACAAATTCACAATCTATACTATTTTTTCTTCTCAAAATTTTGGATGCACGCTAGCATCAAACTGTGCCTGGAATGGTCAGAACACAAAGGAGGGCGAACCATAAAATTGGCTTGGCGTGCTGTGTGTATAGATAACCTTTGACCTCTCGAGGAAGAACAGCAGGGTAAGACCCCTCACGCCTGTTCTTTTATCAGCATCATCAGATCAATGAAGGACCAAACAGACTTGCCAGCTCAATAGGTCAAAACTGTGTTTTAATTGAGATACCTTGGATTACTAGTAATATGAAACAAGAAAGCTTATTGGTCAGGACCTAACCTATAATTTTGTACTCATTTTCATTTGGCAGAGTGTTTAATGTATGTCTCTTCTGTGTGCTGCATGGATATTGACTATACAACCAATGTCTTCCCATGGGAACCGATTAAGAATGATAAATTGGGAGAGAGCAATTTGGGGGTTGTTTCCAGGCTGTATTTAAATAGAAAGCAGGCCTATTTTACTTGGATTAAATATTACATGTCTATAAAAGATAGATCAGTTCTCTGAAGTTGCTTTTACTTTCATTTTACAAAAGAATGTCTTCTATAATTTGGGCTGGGGATGCAGCTTTCTTGGTAGAGTGCCTGGCTGGCATGTGTAAGCCCTGGGTTTGATGCCTATCGCCATCATGGTGTGAGGTAGGCCATGCCTATAATTCTAGCACTTAGGAAATGAAGGCAAGAGTATCAGAAGTTTGGGCCAACCTGGGCTACCTGAGATATTAACTGTAAGATAGTAACTACAAACAAACCAAAATCGTGTATGTATATTTCATAGCAAAGGTGTAAGGGTTAGGCAACTGTTCAGGCATCAAGGACACACCCTGGGACATGAACTATTTCCATCCTATGGAGGGGTGAAGAATCTCTTCTTTTTTTGTTGTTGTTGTTGTTGTTGCTTTTCTGTATTTTGAAATTGTAAGGCACTCGGTGGATATTTTGAAAAGTGAATCTTCAGTGCCGTGATTTGCCAGTTGTGTTAGTTGACTTTCTTGGCCCTGTGATAAAATGCTGGACCTAAGCAACTTAAGGAAGGGAGGGAGGAAGGGAAGGAAGAAGGCAAGGGAAGCTTTGGTTTGTAGTTTGATGTACAGTCCATCATGGCGGCAGGAGCAAAGCCGTAACAGTCAGGGAGCAGAGAGAGATGGAGGCCAGTATTGGAACATGAGCTTGAAAATAAACACCAGAGGGAGAGGGGCTAGCTGTAAAACAGACTCCTGTTCAGAGCTGTCATTATTAGGGAGTCCTAAGGACAGAGACCACCATGGAGGACCACAGAGGATGCATAGCTGCTCCTGATTCCGCATCTCCCATCTATTCCTAGCCCTAAACACAAATCACACAGGCCAAGCTGGGACTGAAAGCTAACTATCTTGGCAGAGAGTTAGCCAGGGCTTAAGGTAGCCATATCCTGGCACTCAATCAGATAAAGGGGTGTGTGGAACATCTGAAAGAGGAATGATTCTTCAAAGGGTTCCACTTTAATTACAAACTAGTTGGAGACTATTCCTTCCCAAGTCCTCCTTCTACCTGGGTTCACTTCCAAAATGTAATGGAGTTAGATTAGCCAAATGAAAGACTCCCCGGGTCATAGTGACAACTTCCCAGCCCAGCCTCTATCCACTCTGTCTTAGTACAGGTGCTGGCTCTAGGGATTTTAGCCTCTGAAGAGAATTAGCTTGCCCTATTTCATTAGGAGACTGGCTACAGATCAAAAAGAAAGGAGCAGAAAGAGGGAGGGAGGGAGGGAGGGAGAGGGGGAGGGGCAGGGAGAGGGAGAATGTGCTATACTTACCGTGCAGGCCTGTATGCTGAGATTTCTATCCTGCCCCAGCCTCCAGGAAGAACCTGCAAGTCTCATTATGCTGCCTTTCACACTCCTTTCTGACCCAACCAAATGGTCCCCCAAGGCTGAAGTTTCCCTACCATGCCTCAAACTTTATTTCCTTTGTTTCAATGCTATCCTGAAAACAAAAGATGATGCTTTTAATGAAGACCGTACACTGTGACAATGATCTTAGCCTAGCAGGTAAGCCCTGCAAAATCAGAATAGATAGATAGATAGATAGATAGATAGATAGATAGATAGATAGATAGATAGATAGATAGATAGATAGACAGATAGATAGATAGATAGATAGACAGACAGACAGATAGATAGATAGATAGACAGACAGACAGATAGATAGATGTGAGAGACCTATATTAAATTAATATAAAAGTCTAACACATGTATTAGGCACCTACTGAATGCCAGGCTCCTATGTTTACTTTGCAAACACGCTGCTGTGGGAAACACAACCTTCTTTTCCTTTTCGCTTACCTGTCTTAATTGAGAGTGCTGGGGGCCAGCATCTACAGGGCACAAAAGGAGCAAACCAAAGCTCCAGGAAGCTCAGACCACGCGCTCGGATTCTCCTATCTTAGGAAAACAGCCACGCGGAGGCTTGCCCCAGTCTGGTGGGTTCTTAAGAAGATTTTATGGTGATCTAGCAGGGCATTGGAGAGAGCAAGACCCTGCAAAGGATGTTTGCTTAGGAGTTAGTACTGCAAAAGCATCCCGAGTTTCTATGAGGGCTTTTTAAGTTTCTCCATCCTAAAAGGGGATTCAGGGGGTAGTCTCCCTAATGGGCTTCTTGTGGCAATTCAAAGAGATGAAGTAGGCAAGACCTGCAACCATGCAAGGCTTTACAAGGGACGTTATTCTTTGTGTGAGTGTTTGCATGAGAGCACACGTACACTGTGAATAGGCAGACCAGAGATCAACTCCCTAAGACTGCCTCCAGACTTGATTGTTTTTAAACAGAGTCTCTCGAGTGTCTAGAACTCACCAGGTAGACTAAGACTGACTTTTGAGTGAGCCCTAGGCATCTGCCTGTCTCTGCTTCCACAGCAGTGTGGGATTACAAAAAGAGAGCACCACGAGCCGCTTTGTATGTGGAAGCTTTGGACTGAGCTTGGATCCCCATGCAGTCAAGGCAAGCCCTTGATTGACTGAGCCATCTCTGAAACCCATTCAAGGGAGGCTGCTCTGATTAACAATTCATGTCACTTACAAAGAGGAAATGTCTCATCCGGGCTAAGACAACACCTTTACTTCCTTGTAGGCTGCTCTAGGTAGGAGGGATTGAATTGTGATCATGTCATCTAGCTTGCTCAAGGCTCCCTCCTTTGTCAAATGATAATTCAGACTCAGATAATTCATGACGGAGTAACTAAGTTGGGGTTTCCATCCATCCCTTAGCCCTGTCTCCAAGGGAAACCTCCCTAAGAAAGAGCTACAGCGGACAGTAAAATATCCTTAAGAACCAAAAACATACTCTACACTACCACATGCCTAAGAAAACAAAGGTCATTGTGAGAGAACGTTCTGGGGGAAAACAAACAAACAAACAAACAAACAAACCAAGGATGGACCCCCACACACACACACACACAAGCTTAGGAACTCCATCTTCAACTTTTCCCCCAAAATACTTTCCCTGATTTCCCCTCCCTCACTCCCCTCCCCCTTCCCAGCATTCCAGCCTTGAGCCATTCTTCAGAAACTGGGCTTTTAAAACCCTTTTAAAATTTAAAAGTCCAGTCGGCTTCTGCTGAACACCCACAGAGATTTGCCTGTTTCTGAGCCAGCTCCAGTGCTGTGACAGGGCCAGCAAATGGAGCTGTTCAAAAGGCACCCTCAGAGGCCAGAGGGCCTGGGGTTCACACCCCCTGGCTGCCACTTACCGTGGCAATCGCCTTGGGCAAGGAATTCAGAGCCTCAGGACCCGAATTCAAGCTTATTCCTTCTGGAATCCGTCATCTGTTTTTCTCTTGTTTGAAAAATCTGCTCATTTCCTGTTCAGACTCTCCCAGACTCTACCCTGCTTCCCTAGATGCCTCGAGAATTACTAGTGATGTCTGAAAATGTCCCCAGCACCCCAGTTCAGAGAGTAGGCAACCTAGTCCTTCAGGCCAAATCCAGCCTCCTTATCTTTCAGGAAGTAAAAGTTTTATTGGAGCATGGCCACGCCCCTTCATTTACATCTTCTCTATGGCTACTTTCCCCACTCAAACTGCAGGCTTCAACAACCCCCACAAGACTCCCTCCTTTGGGCTGGGAAGCTTCAAATATTTACTGTGTTCCTGCTTGTAGAAAATGCCTGCTTTCCTTGCCCTAGTTCGGGGTCTCCAAAACTAATATAGGGTGCAGAAAATCTAGCCTCATGATCCCTTCTCTTGAGAGTTACAACGTGTTGCTCCATCCAACAGGAATTGATTAAATATAGATATTGTGCTAAATTAGAGATGAGTTAGAGTGCAGATTTTTGTTCATTTATTTATTTTCTTCAGTACTGGGGATCAAACCCTGGGCCTCACATATACTAGTGGAGTGTTCTACCACTGAGTAACATGCCCAGCCCAGTGGTAATAACATGCATTTTTAAATGCTGCAATTTGGAGTGGGACTTTATTTATCTTTCTTTGCTTTTCCTTCCTTCTTCCCTTCTTCCTACTAGTCCCACCCTTCATTGCCTCCTTCTTCCTCCCATGCCAAGGATAGAACCCAGAACCTTGTACGAACTGAGCCAATGATCTAATTGTCACTGAGATATGTAGACAGGCAATGTAATGGTTGGGGAAAACCGCCTTGTTGGTTAAATTTTTGGACGGTGAACTGGGTGAAGTACCTTACGTCAAACGTGTTAAGTATCAAATCTTCTAGATACCGTGAGACGTGTACTACTAGTTCAGTGAATCGTCACGATAACTCTGTGAGCTTGCTGTCATGAACATTTCTACAACAGGATGCAAATGTCCACCGTGTCACCAATGAAGCCTTCAGGCTTAAGAAGCAAGAAATGGCATAATTTTCCAGACTTTATGTACAAAATGAGAGTGAACTTGATGAAGTCACCAAAAGCCGTACAGGTGGTGACCTGTCAGAACCGTTATCTCACACCAGGGTTCCCGAGGTTGACCTGTTAGCTTCATTGTCTGCCTGTTAGGCTCAATGGCATGGTGTCAGTCCCCAGAAGTGTTGAGATGTAAGAATCCCGAAAAGCCATGAACACCTGAGTCTCCTTCCTCATGACTCACTTCACTTCTCGGCATTTATACCTCCGTTTAAGCTCTTTTTATTTTATTTTATTTTATTTTATTTTATTTTATTTTATGTTTTTTATTAGATATTTTCTTTATTTACATTTCAAATGCTATCCCAAAAGTCCCCTATACCCTCCCCCTGCCCTGCTCCCCTACCCACTCACTCCTACTTCTTGGCCCTGGCTTTCCCCTGTACTGGGGCATATAAAGTTTGCTAGACCAAGGGGCCTCTCTTTCCAATGATGGCCAACTAGGCCATCTTCTGCTACATATGCAGCTAGAGACACGAGTTTTAGGGGTACTGATTAGTTCATATTGTTGTTCCACCTATAGGGTTACAGACCCCTTCAGCTCTTGGGTACTTTTTCTAGCTCCTACATTGGGGACCCTGTGTTCCATCCTATAGATGACTGTGAACATCCACTTCTGTATTTGCCAGGCACTTTATTGATGTATTTACTGTTGATGG
Source organism: Mus musculus (assembly GCF_000001635.26). Classification (NCBI taxonomy): domain Eukaryota; kingdom Metazoa; phylum Chordata; class Mammalia; order Rodentia; family Muridae; genus Mus; species Mus musculus. Next base: position 115,451,929 of record NC_000074.6, on the reverse strand, counting down.
GCAGCACCAAGGCAAGGCCAGAGCTGAGGGGCGGGGCATGCTGCTTTGAATTGTCCTCTTTTAACTTGGCATGGCAGCCTCAGCTACATTGATAGCTTGCTTTGTTCTTACTTAGAGAGAGAGAGAGTTTGAGTGTGTGAGAGAGAGAGTAGGTGAGTGTGTGAGAAAGAGAGTAGGTGAGTGTGTTTGAGTGTATGTGAGCATGTATGTGAGTGGGTGAGCATATGTTTGTGCATGTGTGAACATGTGTCTGTGTGTGGCTATGAGAGAGCATGTGTGAGTATCTATGTGTTTGTGCATGTACATATGTGAACATGTGTACTTGAGAAAGCATATGTGTGTGTGTGCATGTCTGTGTATATATATGTTCTTGTTAGCATACATACCTTAACTCGACAGGAGCCTCTGGAGATGGTCTGTCTATATTTGAACCCTAGTCCTCATTGCTAGCTGTGGGGTTCTAGGAGAAGCCAGGAATATGATTTAAACTCAGTGCCACGCTCTGCTAAGTTTCCATGGTATAGCATCCAAAGGCCATGCTTTAGTGGCGTGCTCATGGTGCTGGAAGCAAGACAGCAGTTTGTGCAGTGGTGTTATTCAGAGGTGATTGTGGGAGGCTTCAGGTTTCTTTTGGGCTCAGTCCATCTGCCTTGTACTCTATAATGGGCTGAAGAGTATCACTTCTGAGGGATATGCCCAGAGCCTGGCGGGGGGGGGGGGGGGGGTGCAGCCTTACTAGCAGGAGCTTTGTAAATACAATTAAATTGAAGAGCCTAAGACGAGATCACCCTAGGTTAGTGCACTGGTTACTCTTCCATTGTTGTGTTAAGATGCTATGACCAAGGCCACTTCTGAAAGGAGGACATTATTTGGGTTTATGGTTTCAGAGGGGAAGTTCATAATGGGCAGGGAGACATGGCAGTAAGTGGTAGCCATGGCAGCAAAGAGGTAGGAACCCACACTCTTAACCACAGCCAGAAGCAGAGGGAGCAAACCAAAGGAAGCATGAGACTTTTAAATGCAAAGCCTACCCCTAGTGACATACCTCCTCCAACAGATTTCACCACCTAACATCCCTCCCCCACCCCACCCCCAGCCCCCAACCCCAGCCTCCCCACCCTACCCCCACCCCTGACTAACAGTGCCACCAACTGAGAAACAAGCATTCAAACACTTGAGCTTCCAGGAAATTTCTCACTCAAACACCACAATGAGGATGGACCCTTCATCCTGTGATAACAAAGTATGAACTAATGAGAGAAGGTGAGGAAAGAGCCCACAGGGAAGTAATGTGGATGGATGAAGAGATGGGAGGGAAGTGTCTACAACCAGGAGAATTCTATAGTCTCTATCAACTACCGGAAGCTAGAAGAGGCAAAGCAGATTGTCTCCTAGGAGCCCCCACACGGAGTATGGCCCCGCACCTTAACCAAAGACATCTGTTCTCTAGAATTATGACTTAATCAACCAAGCCTCTGTTCATCTGTTACAGCAGTCACAAGGCACTGAGATGGCCTTGCTTCACATCTGCTTTTGATCACCTTTCCATCGGTAGCCATCTGCCTGTTCACATCTCCAGACGTGGTTGGCAACCTACACAAGGATTCACATCCTGACTCTGCTGTTTATTACCTGGGTGTTTCAAACCCAATCTCGTAGCTATCCTGATCCTCCTCTTCTATCTCTTACATGCATAAGCAATAATGATTTCTCATAGGCTTATTATTATTATTATTATTATTATTATTATTATTATTATTATATAGTGAGTATGACAATATCCATCAAAATCAGATGATGTGTGAGCCCATTCCTGCTTACATGTTTCAGATGAAGAAACTAAGTCATAATGTGTTGAAAATAAGTTGTCTGACATCACCTAAATGCAAAATTTGTGTGCTTGTGACTTAAGCAAATCTTACAGTGATGGGCTCTACTGCCAGTACTGGAGGTCAACAGAGGTTACACCCGAGACAGCTACGTCTACAATAACTCTGCCTGTGCTACGGGAATTGAGTGAGTACTCCGCCACTGTGACTCCATGCTGCCCTCTGAGCCCTCTGTGGAGAATAAAGGAAATAAAGGGAAGGATTGAGTGACTCCAAGTTCACACTCACTCTCTGGAGATCATGTTACCTCTGCTTCAATAAGGGTTCATCTACAGAGCCAGAAGTTCCCTTCATGACTTCCTCCGTCTTGCTGGGAAGCAGCTCTCAGGATGGGGTTTGTTCTCCATGCTCTTGTGCTGTGTGAGGAGGACCAGTCTCCAGGACATGGTGCAGACCAGTGCATCACCTCCCAAGAGCCCTCAACTCACCTCATAGCTAACTATCTGCTCTCAGCAGATGTCCCCTGCCCTGTTGCCTGTTTGCATCCCAAAAAAGGCCATTCCTTGTCCCCTCTTTTCAATTGTATGTATATTTTTATCCATGAGTCTTACAACCTTGAGTTCATTTTCATCCCTTCTTTTTTTATTGTTTTTGCTTCTTTTTAAAAACTGCTGTGGTGAGAGACATGTATATAAATAACTCCAACACCTGGAATGCTGAGGCAGGAAGATGAAGAGTTAGAGTCTAACATGGACTAGATAGCAAGATACAGACCAGTCTGGGTAGATATCAGGACCTTCTCTCAAACAAAGAAACAATCAACCAACCAACCAACAAACAAACAAACAAAAAGTTACCATCGAGCACAGTTTTTGCAAGGGAAAAGATCACAGAGGTGTCTTCTAAAATGAGAAGTAACCCATCAAAGTCCACAGGTTCTTATCTCAATCAGACCCACTTTATATACCAAGTTCTTTTTGTAATCCCCAGTGTCACCCTCTCTGCCTTCCAGCTACTGCCATGGAACAGATGGACTTTCAACTTGGCCGAGTCACCAAATCCTAAGCCTCACTTAAGAGAAATCAGGCCTCCTCAGACCTATAAACTGTCAGAAGAAACACATTTGCCACCCTTAACCTCATTGGCCTCACCTCTCCAGTTTGCATATCCCCAACCACGACCTCATACCAAGCTCAATTGATACCCCAAAATACCACCTGTTCAGTAGTAGCTGGTACTCATTGTACTAACTCAGCATCAAGCAATTTGATCTGTGCTAGTGTCATCCTTTGGTGTCTCCCCTATCAATAGGAAGGTCTGTACCAGCTCCTGCACTCTCCCTGGCACTCGATGTGCATCTGGCTCTAAAGAGAAGCTAATGTAGTTTTGCTTTGTTCCTTTTTATCCTCTACATAGAACGCCCAGGTCTCCCAACCCCATTGCTTTTGTCTGCAGTGAACTGTGTTTCTCAGATCTCAGCAGGATCCTGGAAAGGAGACTTTCCTCTCTATGTTAAGCTTGGCACAGAGTCACTCATTTGCCGGCCACTGTGTCCCCTGGGGAGTCTACAAAGTGGTCAGGAGCACACTGAATGCCAACACTCTTCTTAAAGACACTATGAAGTATTGTTGAGCATAAAGGCAAAGACTCTGCCCCTAACATGACATCCAAGGCTGCATTCACCCTTGACCTTGTTCTTGGCTGCCTCTCTTCCTTGCACACACTTGCATTGCTGAGCAGTCCTCCATGGGTCCTGCCTGCGTGCCTTCCCTGAGCCCTTTCCTCTGTTGCAAAGCTCTTCCTTGCAGACTCAGACAAGCCCACTCCTCCTACTTAGAACATCACTATTTCCCAAGTGGCATCATAACCATGCCTCTCTCACCAGCCCTAGGTCCTTGCAGTCCCATCCCTCACTTCCTCTATACAAAATATACAATTGGCTGTTTGCATTAGACTTCCAGAAATAACTTACATCTTTCTGAAATCCAGACTTATCTTGGTGTCTTATATTTGTGTATGCTAAGCCTGGCCTTGGCCCTGTGCTGTAACTAAGTTGCTTTTAGCCACTGTTGGGTGCCCAAGACGATGCCCCGAAATTTCCTTTGTAGAAAATTCTAGAAGTCGGGTCTAAAAGACTATCACGGCTATAGGCATCTGCTGCCAAACCCAATGCCTGGCACAGAGCAGCTGCCCTTAAACACCCGGTGGAAACCAACAGTAAGGATCACAGTGACATCTTCAACAGAGAGGAGAGTGAATGAGTCAAAGATTAGATACAAGTTGGGCACTAGGGTCCATGCTTTTTCTGGCTGGACTGTTATTTTAGTTGGGGGATTCATTGCTGTAAAAAGACAGCATGACCAAGGCAACTCTTATAAGGGACAACATTTAATTGAGGCTGGCTTACAGTTTCAGAGATTTAGTCCATTATCATCACAGTAGGAAACATGGCAGCATCTAAGCAGACAAGGTGCTGGAAGAGAGCTGATAGATTTATATCTTGATCCAAAGACAACCAGCAGGAGACTGTCTTCTGCAGGCATCCAGAGGGAGGGTCTCTGTGTGGAGCTTGAGCACTGAGATCTCAAAGCCCACCCCCACAGCAACATACTTCCTCCAACAAGGCCACACTTCCTAATAGTGCCACTTCCCATGGGCCAAGCATATTAAAACCACCACAACTGTGATCCCACTGGGTTTACGATACCCTGCTCACTTTTCAGAAAGGGAATAGGCCTGCATTTCCTATGTGGAGCTGTGTAGCAAACTGAGCGAGCTGATCCACACATAAAAGAAGTGACACAGGGCCTCCCAAATACTCTAAGTTCCAGGTCTTGTACAAGCATCCATCCCAATCAACCGAAGCACATCTGATTCTTCTTAAAGCCAGTCACTGTGGTACTTGGTGAGGAGGACTGAAGATGAGCATTAATTAACTACACTTGTTAGCATCTAGTTTACAGCTGTGTGCATTATAAGACATTGGTGTGTATGTGTGTGTGTGTGTGTGTGTGTGTGTGTGTGTGAGTGTGTGTGTATCACAAATAGTTGGAAGCATTGATCCACAGCACTTCTAAAGTTTATTTCAATTAGAAAGAGTTTTAGATAAAGATCAAATTAATTAAGTCCTCCTCCCCCTTAAAGTTCATCTTAATTAGCCTTTTTTTTTTTCTTGCGGATGGCTTCTAATTGTTTGGGCTTCATCTTGGACATGGAAGAATTAGAAGGGGACCCCAGAAGAAGGCACCAACATCTAGCACATTCATAGATGCTGGGCCTTGGTGAGGGCATGCACTGCATTTAGAGGGGAGGGACACGCTAAATAAAGGACTAACCTTTGGGAGTAAAACCTATAGCTTATCCCCACCAATGAGATTTCCAACTGTCACAGCAAAAAAAAAAAAAAAAAAACAAATGTCTGGACAAGACTTCTTTTTTGTCTCTGTGCCTTAAATCTATCTTTGTGAATTTCATGAAACCTGGTGGTCCTGCGGGCTGCAGAGAACTGATCTACAGTGGGGATGATTCCACAAGACCAGTATTCCAGATTGCAACTTGGGATAGGATAAAGTGGGGAGGACCTTCTGGCACAGTGGTTTCTAGTGACCTGAGACGCCCTCTTCCGATGCATCTCGAAGCCTTGAGAGCATTTTATGGCCCGCTCTTTGGTGCTTAGGCAAACAGGCACAATCACTGTTAAGTGATAGAACATGTCACACAGATCATTTTTTAAAAGGAGCCGTGAAATGGATGTATCCAACAGAATATAATGTTTAATTTACTCCTTCCGAGAAGAAGAGATGCTGTGCCAGAGGCTGTCTGCAGCAAATCATCCTCCGAGTCCACAGCACCTGGAGATGTGGTTTCGGGAACCTCCTTGTTGGCAGGTGCAGGGCTGTGTTGATGGGTCCGTGCTGTCTCGTTCCAGGGCAGGCTCCTGACTGTTGCAATTTGTAACTTCATGTTGCCAGGGAATCAAAGGCTATGAGTATTGGACACTTGAGAAAAGTCTGCTGTGCTGGGCAGAGGAAGCACAGCCCTGGAGGGCGGGTAAGATAAGATGGTTTATTTCAATCGACTGCCATACTGATAGTGTCAGTAGACTCTGCCTTCCTCAATCGCACTCTTCTTCCCCTTAATCCAGTGTCCTGATGTCATCCATCAGCCCAGACACGAAGCTAAAACTAGCAATACTTATTTGTCTGGATCTTCATCCAGGGGCTTCTCTCTCTCTCTCTCTCTCTCTCTCTCTCTCTCTCTCTCTCTCTCTCTCTCTCCACCCCCACCCCGCTCCTCTGTAATGCTCTTTGGGTATTCTATGGATTTTAACACTTCATTTTCCATCTGCCTCCCCCTAACCCAATAACCTTTCTATGTGTTCTGAATACAATTCCTGGCATGCTGGAAGAGATGGAAAGCCATCAGATATTCCAGTGAGAGGCTACTTAGGGCCACTTCCAGTGGGTAGTCTCTGAGAGGAGACGCTTTAACTCCCCAAAGTGGGTGTCAGACAAAGTAAAGTAAGGAGAGTGGGAACACTGAGCCCCCAGAGAACCAAGCATCTCTCCCTGACTGGTTCCATCTTGGTCACCATGGAAGTTGGCCGACATCCTGTAGTCTGCTCTGTGTGGACATCTGCCCTCTCTGTGATGGGTCAACATGGTAGTCCAAGATGCATCTAGAACATCTGCCAGCCCCGCGTTCTCTGGAAAGAGATGTGGTAATCTTGTGGGCACCATCTTCACCTAAATAAGGCAATTGGCAACTTCAAAGTGGTCTCCACAATCAAATCAGGTATGGAAAAAGTGTGCCACTGGGTGAGTCACATTCTAAAAAGCACCCACGCCCTGATGTGGCCCTGAGCTATGTTTCTACCAAAATAAACTCATGTCTTGCATATTGACATTATATGTGTTGGTGATAAGCCAAAATGACAAGTGAGTCTTGGACTTAAAAACAAACCGGTCCCCTTTGGAATGACCAACAACTCATACAACATTGTTGGGTTTTTGTTTGTCTGTTTTGTTTTTTGTTTTGTTTGTTTGGTTTTTGTTTTTGATTAGTAGATGCTTGTGGCCACCAACAGCCTTGAAAAAGAGTAGGGACCCCCCCCCGATGGGCAGACTGATGAGGAGAAAGAGAGCCCCCCCCTCCAGATATCACTGGAGTGCTTTCCTGGACAGCCCCACTCTCAGTTCTTGAAGATGCCTTATTTTTTAGAATGCGTATCTGGGAGAAGGACATACCAGAGAAGTCAGACTCAAGCCTTGTAGAGTGCCACTCAGCACTGCAATTTCCTCCTATACTGAAGAACCCCAACCCTCATTTCAACCATCTGATTGAGTAACTCCCCTGACACCAGTGTTCCAACAGCTCTGTGGTTTATACACAGGTTCCGGAGCTTGACAGAGCAAATTCGAAGCCTGGATCCAACACTCGCTGATATGAACTCAGCTACCTCCTCACCTGTATAATGGGTAGATTAAAAAATAATATGCATTTAGAATGTTCAATAAGTCTGTGCCACCCAGGAAGCCCAGTTGAGTGGTGTGCCTATTCGTAGACACTGTAAGAATCTAAAACATATTTATAATGAAGTTTTACAAACTTGAGATAGTTATATATATATATATATATATATATATATATAGAGAGAGAGAGAGAGAGAGAGAGAGAGAGAGAGAGCTGGGGATCAAGCTCAATGCCTTAAACATGCTAAGTACAAAATTCCCTATTACCACTGAAATACATCTCCAGCATTTTTTTAAAAATTTGTTGTTGTCATTGTTGTTATTTTCTCCATTTTAAAATACAGTCTCAATAAGTTACAATGACTGTCCTTGAACTTGTGACCCTCCTACCTCAGCCTCCAGACTGGCTGGGATTATAGGTGTGGGCCACCTCCTCTTACTGAAATCAGGTTGTTATAATCCATAGATGTGAACGTTCATTAGTCCTAATACAATTTTATAATTAATACACCGGTTTCGTGGTGACACCCCACTCCATAGTCCTATGGATGGCTTAGTTTCTTCACATGCTTACAGCTCCTGGTATCACTTCCTGGCAGGCTTTATGGTTATTGATTTGTTATTGTCTAGTTCTTCCCACTGGACTGTAAGCCCCATGACAGCCGGGATGTTATTTCATTCACTCCTGTATACCAACTCTAGAGTAGTACCGGGCACATGAGAGACATTCAATAATACTTATTAAATGCATGAACACAGAAAATTAATAATATCAAAAGCACAAAGGACCCAGCCCTATAGGTAGTGCCTGCACTAGTTGATTTTCTCACTGGAGTGTTTAAAATGCTTGCCAGAAGTAACTGAAGGAAGAGGGGGTTTATTTGGGTCCACAGTTTGAAGGTGTAGCATGCCATGGTGGGAAAAGCATGGTAGGCGAGGGGAAGAGTATTGAGCACATTGTATCTACAGTCAGAGGCAGAAAGCAATGAATACTGGTCCTTAGCTAGCTCTCTCTTTATTTACCCATTCTAGAAACCCAGAGCATGGAATGTTGCTACTCACATTTAGGGAGGTCCCATCCTTATGTGCAATCCAGACATGCGGGGGGGGGGGGTGCGTCTCCTAGGTGATTCCAAGTCTTGTCCAGTCAGCAAAGAAAATTAACTTCTGTTATCACACTATGTCCGTGCTACCCAGAGACCAGGGTGATCTCACCCCTCTTTGTCCTTCTGAATGTCCATTCTAACAAAGGAAGAGCTAGGAAGACCCTCCCATCCTCTGAGAGTTGTTCTGAATTTCCCAGGGGAGATTCACACATTGCAGCAGGTAACCAGAGAGGTCTGTCATCTGTGAAAATGGCTGCATGCTATCTGGGCCTTTGAGTCTCTCTGGGTTGTCTCTTGAAGCCCATAATGTAGAAAACCAGACTTCTCTAGGTCCTGTATCATCTTCGCTTTCAAGAGCCTCTAAGGGAGCCAGCTATTGAGACATCTGACTTGACTCTGATGGAACTGGCCCAACAGGTGGCCCCTTGAGAGCAAAAAGCTCAGGGCCTCATTGTCACTCCAGGAAGTCCATCTTCTTATGCCCTTACTCTCTGTTCCATCAGCTGTACCGGATTCTTGGGTGATTCATTTATTCTTATTAGAGGATATGGAGCTAACAGCTGATACACACTGTCCCAGAGCCTCACTGTGGTCCATCCCCAGGCATGGAATTTCCCGGTTCATTTTGAGTCACTTATCCGAGCTTTAGGGAGTGTCCTAGACATGAGGACAAATGTCCTCAATGTAAGAAACAGAGAGTAAGGGCCACAGGGAAGCTGCCCACCCAAATGCCACTCCTCTGCAGAAGCTGAATGCCTTGGCAGTGTTTGGTCACAGTAGCCGGTTTCACAGGTCACAGTAATAGTGAGTTTCCTCCATTCAAAGGCTTTGTTGACCATTGACACACCATGAATTTAGGATTACCCTACCAGGGGCAGGTATGAAGAACGAATCCCACTACTGGGAGCCGTCAATGGCAGCTCACACTCAGAGTTAGAAATGCTAAAATCCAGAGCCCATGTCTCGGAAACAAAGGCACCTAGCTGCAAAAGCCACCGCTTACCCACAGTCACTATGTCCCCCAACCTGGACGGTGTCCCTTGGTATCTCATTGATTCTTTCAATATCAGATCATCACAGAATAACTCAAGCTGTAGGCGCCTCTACACTGAATCCCATTAGGAACCATCAGGATCTCTGTGCCAATGCCCAGACAAAGTTCGTGCTGTGCCTGCTGATCTCTCTGCCTTTAATATCCATTGGTTGGAAACCCGAGCTCAGGTTTTTTTAGGGGTCTTGTGTTCTCCACTTGGATGCTGACAAAGGATTTTCTTGTTATTCTATCCATCCTGAAATGTTGAGCCTGAGAGCTAAGCATCATGGGAGCCCATAGAGAAAGGAGTTTGGCTGTGTGGGTGGGTCCTGGTCATTAGCCTTAATCCTGGCTCCTTTTCACTCAGCCTGTCTTACTAAAGAACGTATGCTTCCATTCTCATTCTTCACAATGCAGAGAAGACTGGTCATGCCATGGAATGAAACCTTGCCATCACCTCTCTTGGCTTTGAGAAGGTTCACTAAGTAAGCCCCTGACAAGAATGTATATGCCAGGCACTGAACTGGTCCCTTGCCAACCTTCATGTTTGGCACTCGTAACAAGCTTGAGAAATGAGAATGATTCTCTCTCTCTCTCTCTCTCTCTCTCTCTCTCTCCCTCTCACCCTCCCTCCCTCCCTCCTTCTCTCTCTCTATGCAATCCTTTGTCCACCCTCTCCTTCTCACTTCATGCTGTGCAAAAGACACCATATGACAGAGAGTTTAAGCCACCTTTAGAGTTGCATCCAGCCAAATATCAGATCCTTGCCTGGTTGCGTGGAAGTCCACAAGCAAAGGCACGAGTCTTTGAGACAGTGAAAAGGAGCAGCCAGCAGGCAGTACCCTTTATCAGAGATGTAGGTGAGATAAGACAAGATCCACTCTCTTTCCTGGGAGATGGCAGAAGACAGACTCAGTGAGCAGATAGGAAGGGAGCAGCCTATTGGTTATAGAGTAATTGCCTGTTCCTTGACCTTGAAGGCTGAGACGTTTCCCATAGAGACTGACTTGTATGCATCCACCACAGGTCACAGAGCAGGAGCTCTAGAAGGAACGGCTGTCTTTCCTTCTGCTGTGGCTTGCGGAGACTTTAATAAAACCCAAATCAGCACTTTGGAGTTGGAGTGTGTGCCACGATGGAGACACTGGTGGAGAGAGAAGCTTTCTACGGAACAAACATAGTGAGCTACCGTATGGGAGAGGCACATATCAAAGTGAGCAAAATTGATTAAATCAGACATCAGAGAAGATGGTTATTATTTTATATCCATTTTCTGACTCAGGCTTGGGTGGGTGCCATTTACCATTTCACAAATCTCTGCCCCCATGTCTGCCAAGGACGGAGGAAAGGGCTGGAAGAGCACGCCCCAGTCATCAATCTTACGTGCACTTTCTTTTCAATCTGCATGGAAACATTAGTCTCAAAATAGTTGTCATGAAGGAAGGAGAAGGGAGAGAAAGAAGAGAAGACAGAAAGCTAGTTAAGAGAAAGACTGATAAAATAAAGAGCACTCAGTGTATGTGTATGTGGGGGTGGGGTGGGGTATATATGTGTGTATGGGTGACTATGTCTGTGTGTGTGTATGTGTTGGTGTATATGTGTGGTATGTTTATGTGTGTGTCTGTGTGCATGTCTCTCTCTCTCTCTCTCTCTCTCTCTCTCTCTCTCTCTCTGTGTGTGTGTGTGTGTGTGTGTGTGTGTGTGTGTGTGTGTGTGCGCGCAACCTTGCTTATGAAGGCCAGAGGTCAGTCTCAGATGCCTTTCTCAGGATGATCTCTTCCACCTTGCCTTCTTGGAAACAGGGTTTCCTACTGACTGGGAACCACACGGCTCAACTGATGGGCTAGTAAACCCCAGCACCAGTTTTGTAAGCTCACCCCACAATGCCTGGCTTTTTTATTCTGAAGGCTCTGGTGATGGGTTCCAGTTCCCTGCAGTTTTGGTGGTCCTGGAACAGGCTCTGTGGGTTCAAGCAGAAGCTGGAAAAGTAGAATAAAAAGCTTTACGTGGGGGTGGGGGGGAGTTTTTCCTGCTATGAAACTGAGTCCCTAAATAAAACAGCAGGAGGTTCTGGATTTGCTGACCTCAGCCAGGGAAGTGTTTCTGGTCCAGTCTGGGCTTGGCCTCTTGCCTCTGCATTTGGTCTGTTGACCATGTTACATCACTGTACCCCTCTCTGCCAGAGGCTGCTGTGAACTGCAGATTGTAGGGCATTTTCAAAATCATTCCACGTGGGTTTTGTAAAAACCGGGATGGCATTTTTTTTTTCACACCAAACCCTGAACATGACAGTCTATTTGGGAAAGTTCTCATTACCCAGTGGGTCACAGCCAAAGTGCATGCTCTTCATTTCAACAACAACAAGAGTAGAAAAGATAATAATAATACCTGTGTGCTGCTCCTGAGCCAAAGAAAAATGGCAGAAATCGGGGCTAGTTTAAAGGGAAGAATCACAGCTAAGAAGGAGTGAGTAAGATGCTCTTTGGATGCAGACCTTTGCCTTCTCCTGTGCTTGAAGCAACTTTGAGCCTAGAGAGAAGAGGGCGGGAAAAGGCAAGCTCCCAGCAGGGAGAAGGAACCTGGGAGGCAATCTAGGTTAAGGAGTTCCTGCTATGCCATTGGGGTGAGTCCTGTTGAGGATAGAGCTGCTTGAATCTGATGCCCTTGGCAGGTAGAAGCAGCAGCCCTGGAAGGAGCCCACGCTCCCAGGAGCAGCAGAGCAGCAGCAAGGCAGTTTGCTGAAGAGGCACAGCCTTCTGCCCCACACCTGCCAGCCCGAAGGCACTGCCAAGAGCAACCGGGTCCCAACTTCCATAATCTCGCAGCTCAGTATTTAAATAATGCGACAAGGCTCCTTTGGAACCTGACCAGGGACAGCTCAGAGCAGTAATTTTCCTTTTAGCTGTGGGAGCTGAGAACCTACAATTTTCCAAAGCTAACACTCTATCCTTCCCTAGAAGGGCTCAGAACAGGGGCCAGCAGAGGGACAAGAAACTGACCAGTAAACATCTGACCATCATGGAACGAATCACAGTTCCTGGCCAAGAACAATGATCTTGAGTGTGGTGAACTCAAGACAGGGGCTTTAAGTCAATCACCTTGCTGGTGAGATGAAGCATCCTTGTGGGGCCCTGGCTATGCCAGCCAAACTCTAGATACAAATGCCAGAGCATCAGCCACCCAAATCAGACTAGCTACATCTAGAGACATAAGACTGCTCATTTCATTTCTTTTGTCCCAAATGGCAATTACCAATAGGTCCCTTTTGGCTAATTCATACCATCTCCTTTAGATGGTTTTTTATGACTCTCCCTCCCCATTGGGAACTTCTGGGATTCATGGTGGTGAGTGAATCAGAGATTGGCCTTATGTACAAAAAGGTGGCTGGAACGTGTACAAATGACATTCAGGCTTCATGGTGCCCTGATCCACTGAAGGAAAAAAAAATAGAGAAAAATACTCCATGTTTTATTAATTCTTGATATGACAGTTCATCCTTCTTTTGATATTTATCCATCTCGTCTGATAACTGACCACTGTTGGCCATGTGATAAATAAGCCACGGTGTAAGTTACACTAATGCCACCAGGCTATTAATCTCTGGATATTTGCATTATTAGTCAATTCACAAGTCCTTGGAGTTAAACCAATAAGTGGAATTTTTTTTATTTTTTAATTTCCATCTTGCACGAGCTAGGGTGCGCACACACAGCTATGTGGATTTCCTTTGGTAAGGAGACATGGCTGAGATTCTTTGCTTTGCTCTTAGGATTTTGTTTGAAAGGGACCATCTACATCCCCAGACTGGCTGGGAGGGAGATATGCTAATACACACTTGGTAATTTATGGTAGAAGTTTAACGTGGGAAACACCTTCTAAATAACCCGACATGTTTGTCCTCAGTGACTGGAGGACTGGGATGCGGTTTCACTGCCATGGAGTCTGCACTGAGGCAGAAGCATTTTAGCACTTGACAGGAGTTATGAGCCTCCTGTAAAAATAAAATATATGTCCAGATAAAAATCCCTGCTCCATCATGTGAGGCAAGGCACCAAAATCTAGGGCAAAATAGTTGACAGGTAAAACCCATCTTGAACATGAAGACATAAGCTGCCACCCAGGTTGCTCAAGGGAAAGCAGGGGGAGGTGGGGTTCTACAGAAAGCTAAACTGCCGTAGAAATAAAGTCAGGGAGAGGAGGGGAGGAGGAGGATGACGACGAGAGGGAGGAGCAAGATAGAACTGCAAAGCTGACAAAATGGTGGCCTTAAGTGAATCTTCTACAAATAGCCAATAAAGACAATTATGTAACAAGCGACTGTGAGCGGCTGGCCATGACTCAAGGTGTCAGCCAAAGGAGGTCACCCATTCGTAAACCGGGAGACTGCAGAATACCATATTGCTTTTTTGTATTGTTCTGCCAGCTTTCAGTAGCTCCACGTGTCCTGGTTTACTGAAATCCACTAGTGTCCAGAACTCAGACCTCATTCCAGCCTTCGGCTGCTAAAACCCTCTGTGCCTGAACCCCACCCATCTACATTGGGGCCACATCAGGGCTGGCCCCTAGCAATCTCACTGCATGCTACTCAGTTCATATATTAATACTGTGGTGGGGGGAGGGATATGGGGTGGGAGAAGGTGAGGGGGAGGGTTGAGAAAGGGGACAGGGAGAGAGAGTTTGGGTTGGCCTCTATCTACAGCCAAGAATAATCTTGAGCCTTTGATCTTTCTTGCCTTCAGTTTCCGAATTCTGGGATTACAGGCATGCACCGAAACATCTGGAGACTGACTCCAGACTTCCCTAAAGGCCTGAGCAAGTAGTCTATCAAGTCAACTCCATTCTCAGTCCATAGTCCATACTCTTTTCTTACAGAAACGGCTCATCGCCTCTAAGATGGGACACCTGCACTTTCTTTGCTACCAGATACCCATTGCTGAGTCTTGGGGAAGTGCTGTGGCTTGTGAGTAGTAGGAAGAAGAGTCCAGAGGCAGGAGAACTGTAGCTATGTCTTACTGAGACTAACTGAGACTTACTGTTTCTTATCTCTGCAGCTAGGAGCAAGTTGATGCTTCCTGTCTCTTTAAAGCTCATATGATTGCTTTGGAGATTAAAGGCCATGCTTGCCAAAGGCAGACATCTGTCAATATGCACCCAGGAGTCTGTTAATAGGGTTTCAGTGGGCTGGGGGTTGGCTCAGTAGTCAAGTGTTTTCCCAGTATGTGAAAAGCCTTGGGTTCTATGCCCAGCACCATTTAAAAAGAGGCAGGGGTAGGCAGGAGAAAGCTTCCATATTTCTAGATGTCAACACAAAATGTGGTCTTTGCACAATAGAAAATCCCTCTTCAGAATAAACCATGCAAATGACAGTTGACGTCTATTTATGAGTTCCTATCTTTTCTGCTGAATATTTCAATGTTCCATCACATAGCTCCTGAACTTTCAGATAGCTGAGTCAAGGTTCAGAGAGGTTACTTCCCTGACCTCAGTAGTGTGACAGAAAAGACACTCAGAGACCCATCTCCCACCACACAAGACTTCTCTGAAGTCTAAGGTGTTATCAGCTTACCTTCTTCACAATGTGAGTCCTTCCTTGTTCAACTGGGACCCCATGGGAAAATTCCCTGACCTCTGGCCCAGCCGATCTGATCATTCCCAGTGTCCTAAGTGATCAATGCGGACCCATGTCGGGTCAATTCAACCATAGTGATCGCTATTGATCACCTAGACAGCCTCATCGATCAGGTCAGCAGGCCTATAGGTCTTCAGAGGCACCGAGGACTTGCCACAGAGTGACTCCCAAGTGTTCTGTCAATTATTATTGCCGAGGTGCTCACAGTGAAGGAAACTGAGGCAGTGGAGATCATCTCGTGACACTTGTAAAAGTATGGGCTATACTTGGTTAGAATCCTGTCCAGTATCCACCACAGTAAAGGACCAGGAAGTGAAAGGACGGGCCATGGAGGTAACACTTCCTGGATTTCTATAAAGCTCTGTGATGTTATCTTACAACTGAGTAACTGGCAAGTCACAGTGACTGTCATTCTAGAACATTCCAGGACCTAAGTATTTTATATATCTTAAAGTTTGAGAAGAATTTTCAGCCCTGATGGCTGAAAATCAGGTATGTAGCACAGAAAGAAACGTCCAACTTGGTCTAACTGCTTGTCTAACCCATTAGCCCACCTGTGGTTACATCTCATGTGGTTTATGTGGCCTTTTTTTTGTATGTAATTAAAGAATAACACTGAAGTCTGGCATTTCTTATGATCGTTTCCTGTCATTTGGAGAATGGGTGTCCTTTGAAAGTCCCTGTAGGCCTCTTCAGTCCTCCAGCTAGAGAATGTCCTGCAGTCACCCAGGAGGAACTGATGGGTTGTTTCCAGCCATCTCTTAGGTAGAATCCTAGCCCAGGTCTTCCCACCAGGGACCTGAGTCTTGCAATCAAGTGTTCCCAGTTCTGATACTCTGTGACTCTCGCCTCCATAACTGGGACAGATCCAGGGCTTCTGCCTTTCCATGCTACTGGTGAGTGGTGAGCATATGAAGAAGCCAGTGGTGGGTAGGCCCTGTGGTCAGCTGCTCTGGGTCACACCGTCCTCAGCCTTAGCTGAAAGATTGTCCACAATCACTAAACTTACCACAAAGCTTCCATGTCTTTACTGGAGGTTTCCTCTCATTGGGTACTGGGAACATCCTCTTTCTCTCCTCAAGTCTCACGTGAAGAAAAGACAGGTTTTTTTTTTTTTTTTTTTTTTCCATTTTTTATTAGGTATTTCGCTCATTTACATTTGCAATGCTATACCAAAAGTCCCCCATAGCCACCCACCCCCTCTCCCCTACCCACCCACTCCCCTTTTATGGCCCTGGCGTTCCCCTGTACTGGGGCATATAAAGTTTGCGTGTCCAATGGGCCTCTCTTTCCAGTGATGGCCGACTAGGCCATCTTTTGATGCTTATGCAGCTAGAGTCAAGAGCTCCGGGGTACTGGTTAGTTCATAATGTTGTTCCACCTATAGTGTTGCAGATCCCTTTAGCTTCTTTGGTACTTTCTCTAGCTCCTTCATTGGGGGCCATGTGATCCATCCAATAGCCGACTGTGAGCATCCACTTCTATGCTTGCTAGGCCCAGGCATACTCTGACAAGAGACAGCTATATCAGGGTCCTTTCAGCATAATCTTGCTAGTGTATGCAATGGTGTCAGCATTTGGAAGCTGATTATGGGATGGATCCCCGGATATGGTAGTGTCTACATGGTCCATCCTTTTATCTCAGCTCCAAACTTTGTCTCTGTAACTCCTTCCAAGGGTGTTTTGCTCCCACTTCTAAGGAGGGGCATAGTGTTCACACTTCAGTCTTCATTTTTCTTGAGTTTCATGTGTTTAGGAAATTGTATCTTATATCTTGGGTATCTTAGGTTTTGGGCTAATATCCACTTATCAGTGAGTACATATTGTGTGAGTTCCTTTGTGAATGTGTTACCTCACTCAGGATGATGCCCTCCAGGTCCATCCATTTGGCCAGGAATTTCATAAATTCATTGAAAAGACAGGTTTTATGGTTCCACTTGCAAACAAGGTCTTCCAGGAGTGGCGTTTTAGTGGGACACTAATAGCTACAACAACCATCCAGCAGATTGTGTGAGTAAAAGCCTGTGATCTTCCAGGTGCTCCTAAGTGCTTTTCGTAGAAATACCTCACTTAGTGTTTGGGAGATGGCTCAGTGGATAAAACTCGTGCCCTGCAAGCTTCAAGTGGGAGGCCCCAAGCTGGATTCACAAAAACCAATGTTTTGCTTGCAATCTCATCGATGACAGATAGCAGGCAGATCCCTGGAGCTCACCTGCCATCCCCCCACCCCTACTCCCCAAGCTTAACTTATCAAGGTTCGAGACCAATGAGAGACCTTATCTCAAAGTAAAGAGTAAAAAGAAGCCAAGGGTAAGGATGCCCAGGTAGACAAATGTGCGTAAACACAAGCAGGCACATATTTAGAGGGCTAGGGAGATAAGGTAGGTCCACGAGTGAAGGTGCTATTTGAACTGAGTCCACATAAAGAGCTGGGCATGACTAATGTGTCTATAAGCTTAGTGCTATGGAGGGTAGAGACAAGAGGATCACTTGAACTTGCTGACAGCCAGCCTTAGCTCCAGGCTGAGTAAGAGACTCTATCTAAAGAATAAGGTAGAGAGTGACAGAGTAGGATACCTGATGGCCTCCTTCTTGGCCCTGTGTTTCGCCCCCTGGCCCCCTGAGATACACATATAACACACAAACATACTATACACATACTCCACATACATACTCTCTTACACACAACAGCTGATTTATCCCTCATAGCCCTATGATGTAGCTACTTTTACCTCCCCATTTGATAGAAAGGAAGTTGAGGCAAAGACATTGCTTGGCCACAGAAAGATAGCTAGTAAAGGGCTGAGAACTTGAGTGTAGAATCCCACCTCATACTGAATACTGAGGCTGTCACATTGGCCAACCCATCAGCATGAAGATGGTGATACCAACAGTGACCAAGCTGGCGATCACATCAACAGTAGAGCCCTGGATTTGAAGCAAGCACAGGGTCAAAGCCTTCACTCACAGCATCCCCAGGAAGTGTAAGGACATTGTGTTTCCCTCTTTCAAACATACCTACTTTACCAACATGTCTTATAAGACCCAGTCATGCTAACATCCTGTTGGCTCCATTTCTTGCAGAAGACTGAAGTCTGTGCTATGGTTCTGGTACATCTTAAGAAGAGATTTGGGTAGTGGAATGGCAGCATGGATGGTGTAAGGGCTATGAAGCATCACAACAGTAGGAGTGGCAGCAGAAACACTGGCACAGTCCTGCATTTGCAAGCTACTCATACAAAATGTAAATTACCCCCTTATGAATCCTTGGACAACAGAGGCGCCTCTTTCTCGCCTAACAGAGAAGCCAAAACAGTACATTTCCCAGCTTCCCTGGGAAATTAATAGGCTCATGACCTGACAGCCAATCAAAGAATGATACAAGAATTCCAGGCCCCAAATGTCACCATGGGAGCCTAGAGGGTCCAAGCAATCCTGGGGCTGCAGGATCTCTCAAAATAGGGAGGTATGCTGTGGTCCCTGTGTCCCAGGGTGTCGTAGGTCCAGAGGCTATGAATGCTGCAGCTGCAGAGCCTGCCTGAAGTTGTGCTTCCCTGTTCTCTAAGCCTCGTCTTCCAGCTTTCTTGTAAGCCCACCATCACCCCTTCAGCCATGTTCTTCTCTACTGCTTGCAGCCAGAATCTTGTCTATTATAGCTCAGGTTTAAGGTGATGTTTCATCCATAGCCCCAAATCCCATTTAGTTTCTCTGTTATCTCTCAGGTGTGCTAGGAGGATCTAACCTTCAGAAGCCTGATGCAGTCCCTCCTAGGGACCTCTGAGGCATCACTACTCTGATCACTACGTCGTGAGGTACAGAAAATACCACAGATAGCTCCAAGGACCAGTGCGCCCCTCAGTCATATATTCTCAGCAGCCCTAAGGAGGAAAATGTATCCACAGCTTTGGTTTTCCAGGTTCTAACGGCAGACCGGCTTGGAAGTAGGTCAGGGCTGGGTGCTGCTACCAGCCACTCCTTCTGCATTCCTGGCTCCCCTTCCTGAGCAGTGTGGCTCTTCTCCAGGTCTGAGCTGTGCAGCCCTGCAGCTCGATACAGTCAGAGGCTTATTGTTGGCTGAACCAAAATTGTGGATGCAGTTCCCTTACCCTGATTGGACCTCCCTCCCACTGCCAAGCTGCTCCCCAAGAGCAAGGGTTCCTGGCTTCTTGCTGTGACCTTGTTTTCTCTGAACATTCCAGTACACATTGAAATGGATGCTAGCTGTAATTACTCATCCCATGTGATTCTAAGGCCATTCTTCACACCAGAGTCAAGAACCTCTATCACCTCCATCATCCGGAGTCTTCAATTACTGAATGCCATGCTATTCATTCTGAATCAGGGCTCATTAATGACCTGGTAGTTCTAGAGACTCCATGTTTATTGTTCTGATGTCAAGGGTTAGCCAAGCAGCTGCTTTGCAATACCATTCTCATGGCTTTTGCTCTGTCATGGGAAGAAACAAAGGAGGTATGGGGAGGGGGACATATTTGTCTACTTTTTTGTTTGTTCTGTTTTCCTGACCAAAAGCGTTCCATAATACATGGTTAATAGGGCAGAATCATTTTCCATTTCAGAACCACACATACCCCGCCTCGTGTGTGTGTGTGTGTGTGTGTGTGTGTGTGCGCGCGCGCACAGTCTCTCTCTCTCTCTCTCTTTCTCTCTCTCTCTCTCTCTCTCTCTCTCTCTCAAAACACACACACACACACACACACACACACACACACACACACACACACACACACACGTGTGTGTATGCCTTTATAGAGGCCAAAGGTCAATACTGGGTGTCTTACTCACTCAGTCTGCATCTTAGAGAAAAAGTATTTCGATTGCTGTGGTAGAACACCATGATCAATGTAATTTAGAGAGAAAGGGCTTTGTTAAGCTTGCGGATCCAAGGGGAGTGCATGTTGGCAGAACAGAGGGAGCGGGTAGCTAGATCCACAGCTGAGAGCTTAGATCTCCAACAACCCTAACAGGAAGCAGAACCTAGGCCCTGGAATGAATGGATCTTGAAATCTCAGAGCCGACCCATCGTAACAAATATCCTCAAGCAAGGCCACACCTCCTAAAGCTACCTAAACAGTTATCACCAACTAGGACGGAAGGATTCACGTGGCCATTAGCTAATATGTATGACATTCATTCAAACCACCACATGCGTCATTTTATTTTTTGAGGCAGGGACTCTCACCAAATAGGCAGGTTGTCCAGCAATCCTAAGGGATTCTCTTCTCTCCGCCCTCCATGCTCTAGCCCTGTCCAGCTCTGAGGTTACAGTCACCTACTCCACCACTCCTGCTTTTCCCTGTGGTTGCTAGGGATTTGAACTTGGGTCCTTATGCTTCATAGCCAATGGCTGTGCCAACTGAGTCTCCTCAGCTCTATTTCTCATATTTGGAATTCAGTAAATACCTCCTACCTTTCTCCTCACAACCCTCTCTGACTTCTCTTTTGTTCACTCCATCCCCCAAAATATTTAAATTACCCCTCCCTAAAAAAAAAAGCAAAACAGAGCAAAAATTAATGGCAAAACTATTCCAATGATCTCCCACCAAAAGGCAAGCTGAAAGTGAGCCTTTTCTTATGCTCCAGAACAGGAGGAGTAAAAAGAAAGAGCAACACTTCCTCGCTGGTGTTCTTACATGGGGATCTGAAACGGAACTATCCAAGTGGGGTAAATGCATCCTTAGCTCCTGCTAGTATAGTCGGTCTCTCTGGAGAGATGCCTGGGAGGGGGAGGGAGGGATTCCTCCCAGGCTGACATTGATGTTCCTACAAGGACATTCTGCCAGGGTGCGACAGGTCACCACCAAATGAATTGCTCCCCAGTGGGCTAGACTCCAGTCATGTTGTCAGGTAAACACAGAAATATTCTGTCTTCGCCTGCCAAACCTTGTCAAGTGTCTGTATTTGTTATTGACTCTTGGGTCCCACAAGTACCTCCCTCATATTTCTTTATAGTGGAAATGAAAACCATATGCTTTTGCCTTATTCCCACTGAATGTATCCAAACTCTGCCTGGAGCCAGGCATAATTTTTTACAGTGCTTGTTCTCAGCAGAGTACATCAGCTCAGAGCTCTCCCCCCCCCCCACCTCCATTTTCCTATCATTTAAGTGGATTTGACTTTCTGGTGTAGATACGGGAGTCTTTGATATGAAGAAGTAGGCTCTGGTTGTCTTAGCCTGTTCTCTATTTTGGCTTTTAATAAACGTTGGCTTGTGGCAATAAATAACATCAGGGTCTAATAGCCAATGACAGCTCTGTTTTCTCTGTATGTACCTCAGAATCTTTCTCCACACAATGTTCTATCTTTGTGAATTAGTAAGTGGTGTCATCTACTATGACAACGGAAGACCTGCATGCTTCAAGCAAGTGTGGGAACATGAACGTGTGTGTGTGTGTGTGTGTGTGTGTGTGTGTGTGTGTGTATGTATGCACATGCACATAAAAGCAGGAGTATGTGTAAGCCAGAGGTCAACCTTGAGTATCTTGCTTAGTCTTTTTCCATCTTGCCTTTTGAGAAAGGGCTCACAGTTACCTAATTCAGCTAAGAAGGCTAGTCAAGAAGCCCCAGGAAATCCTCCTGCCTCTGCCTCCCCATAACTGGGATTACAAGTTTGTACCACCGCTCCTGAGTGTTTCATGTGAGCCTTGGGCACCAAACTCAGGTCCTTGAACTTGGGCATCAAGACATCTTCCCAGTCCCTAGAGATGGCTTATTTATTATTTTATTATTTTATTATTATTATTATTATTATTAGTAGTAGTAGTAGTAGTAGTAGTAGTAGTAGTGCTTTTTTCCAGGACAGGGACTTTGTATAGCACTGAATGTCCTGAAACTCACTCTGCTGAACAAGCTGGCCTCAAATTCAGAGACCCACAGGCCTCTGCCTTTGGAGTGCTTGGTTAACGGTGCCAGCCACCAACACCCGTCTAGAGATGTGTGTTTTAAGAAGTTAGTGGGCACTGGGGTTTGGTCAGCACCCTTTGGAGAAGGAGCTTCTAGCTGTCTAGTTCCTAGCATGCCTGCAAACAGTGCTCCCAAATTTAAAAAGGGAGTTAAGAGTCCAGCCCTTTCAGTGGACCTTTTTGACAAGTTTCGGCCTGAGTGATATTGAAAGCTGATACTTCCCAAATCTCACACTCTTTGAAGAAGTAGCCAATGCCTTTAACTTCCTACTGCAATCCCCAGTCCAGGCTCTGAAGCTATCTTAAGCCCTACTATTTATCTGCCTGATGGGGCATGACACTTACTTATTAAAAACATATCTATCATGGTTAATGACTTGAGTTTTCTGTTTAATACTGTACAATGGAAGGTGTGAGGGGAAGGAGAGAGTTGGGTGCTGCCACAGTAGGCTTGTGGCTCAGAGATGACTCAACCATCAGCCTTGCTCCATGGTGCAGGGCAGGGATGAGGGCCAGGGGGACACATCACTCATGCCTTTTCCCCCAACACATACGTACAAGTGCACCTAGCTACACACACACACACACACACACACACACACACACACACACACACACGCATGCATGCAGAGAGATTACACACTTGTTTTGAATGGAAAATCATGTCATTTGCAGTTTCAGATAAAAGCATGTTTGAGTGCATATGGGAGACACCATCAGGAACAACTTGGAGCGCAGAGTGAAACGGGTCATTAGGCTTTTGTTTGTTGGAGAGTGTCCCCCATCTGACAGCGCCGAATGGTACCACTTTTAGCAGCTTATGTTCCCGGTTACATTAAACAGACAAACAGATTGGCTATTTTGCATTTCTCACTCGACAACAGCTTGCCTTCATTTGCCTCACACGGGTGGCGAAGCCGAAAGCATGGTGGATTACTGTAGCCAAGGTCCTGGTTTTGAATAACAGCAGATGCCAACATTGAACTTCAAAATCAATCAATTCTTTTTCCTGAGTGTGGATAAAAGGTCTGGTGGAGCGCCTGCAGGGGGATTTCTGCTGCTTACAGCTGAAAACAGAGCGGCCACATTCATTACCAAAGTTTTCTGCAAGAAATAACAAATCCGGGTAGTTTGCGGAGGAAGGGGTTTTGGAAGAATCCCATTCTCAGGAGTGTGTACCCATCGCAAGGCTGGGGAACTTGACAGTAAGGCCATGTGCTGTGGAGCTCCTTTGGGGTAAGATGAGAGCTGTGTTCATCAATCCGGTGGCTTTGCTCCAAAGCTTGTGCCTGGTAGGGTAATGAGAACCTTGGTAAAAGAAGAAGACAGTCCCCACCAGAGACTAGAAGGCCAGCAGCCTGGTTTGAGTTCAAGCAGAATTCATCTCAGGGTCATTGTGGCCTCCTGGGGCTGCTGAAGGCCCTCCAGGAGGAGTCCTAGCCATGGGTAGTGGTAGTCTCCTGCACTGTTGGCATTGATGTCGAAGGCTGGATCCCAGCATTCACTGGCTCTCTCACTGTGGCAAGCCAAGTGTAGAAAGGCATTCCCAAGTGGCAAGGAAGAGACCCAGGCAAAAGTCTGGTCCCTGTGGGAAGTCTGTCTCCTGTCTCAGAACAACTCTGAGGCCAAATGGTCAAGAAGACACTGATAGGTCTGATGAGACTCATTGTACTCAGGCTGAGCACAAGCCATTGCTCAACTCTCGTGCTGTGCTTCTTAGAGGAACCTAGCTCCTCTGAGCCAGCTTCCTTACACAATGCCGGTTTACTAATGCTAACATGGGGTCACAGGAGATGGTCATGGGTGACTATGTATAGCAGTAAGCTGGTATACAAATTATTACATCTATTATGTGGGCAAAGTACTTAACAAGAATTGTTAAAGTAAAATAAACAGGCATGGGTTTAGAGTTACAGTACAAACCTTGTATGTAAAATGATAGAACCATGTCCCTGAAGCCATGTGACCTAGAAGACAGGGCCAGCACACTGCAACCTTGAGCTCCTTCAGCTTTGCCATATACAAGTGCATTCTCTCTGGGGGAAGGGAAAAGGGGTGGAGGGGAAATGTATTCAATTTCATAACAACATCAATTACTTATTCAAAGTCCCTACCCCGGGGAGTAAGAATTGCTGTTAACCCTCAAAACCATTCTGAAGTGGACATTGCTGGCTAGGAGAGACGATGTCACAGTCCCCAAGGCTGGTAGGGCAATGGATCAGCAGGCATTGATATCCCTGGAGCCTCCCACATCATGTCAGGGTCACTACCCTCCAGGGTGTTCCCCCAAGATGTTGAAATGGAATCCTATCAATCCAGACGCCAGTTCTCCCTAGCACTAACTTGCCTTGCAGCAGTACCTCCTTGGACTGACCTCCAGGGACTGCAGGGTTCTTCTTTGTTAGCCTCAGGAAGCTTTCACAGGGACACCCCCAAGCTTCTCACCACTGTCCCCTTGTTCCCCTTTCCTAGGTCCTCACCCCTTATCACCTCCTGGCCCTTCCCTTTCTTTCTTTCTTTCTTTCTTTCTTTCTTTCTTTCTTTCTTCTTCTTCTTCTTCTTCTTCTTCTTCTTCTTCTTCTTCTTCTTCTTCTTCTTCTTCTTCTTCTTCTTCTTCTTCTTCTTCCTCTTTATGTGCTGATAAAGCACAGACCCTTGTAGAAACATCTAAGCTTTTGCATATCACAATAGCTTTGTGAATAAGCCCTTGTAAATAAACAAACCATTGCTCCTATTGCCAAGGAACTGTTGTTGTTGTTGTTGTTGTTGTTGTTGTTGTTGTTGTTGTTGTTGTTCCAGTATTTGGTTTGGTTTGTTTCCCACCGTCTTCACAAATACACAGAATCCTAGGATAAATCTAAGATTTGCGATGTGGCTTCTTAAAAGTTCAATCATTAACGACACTAAGAATCAGCAGTCAATACCTGCTATCAGTTTACATTTTTTTCCATATCCTTATCTGGCTTAGGACTAATCTTTAGCCCTTATACCTGCTATGACACAAATTGAACCCAGCACTGATTCATATTTAAACTTTCCACAACTAAATATTTTTGGAGTATGGTCCTGGTCCCATTAGTAGTCCTGTGTAGTGAGGAGATTACTCCAGGGCTCTCATTACAAGGAACCAGAAGAGGCAGACAGACAGCTTGAGTTAGGCGAACAATGTCAGAAAGCTCTGCTCCTGGCCTAGGGTATCGCTCACTTGCCTGACACACACAAATGCCTGGGTTCAGTTATCAGCACCAAATAAAAACCAACCCTAGAATTGTGTAACTATAACCCCAGCACTTAAGAGGTAGAGGCAGGAGGATTAGAAGTTCAAAGTCACCCTTGGCTGCACAGAGAGGTTGAAACCAGTCTGCGATTCATGAGACTGTCCCCAAAAATAAAAAATAAAAACAATACACACATATATACATATATACACACACATATATGTTAGACATATATATACATATCATTGACAACACAAAAAGTCAGCAGTCAATAAATGTTATCAGTTTAAATTTAGCCATTACACTTAATATGATACAAATTGAAACAACCTATGATTCATAGTCATATTTGAATCTTCCACAACTAAACATTCTTCTCATGTGTGTGTGTGTGTGTGTGTGTAGAGAGACAGAGACAGAGACAGAGACAGAGACAGAGACAGAGACAGAGAAGGGGGTAGGAAAGTAGCGTCAACAAGCAGCTTTGACCAGGTACTATGACAGGCTGGCATTGTCATAGAGCTGTGGTGCCCAAGAAGGATCAAGATCAGGGTGTTTATAGGCTGCTGGGCAGGACACTCAAGGTTCTTCTATGGTCCTGGACATTTAGATAGAAAATCTTCAGGGTGTGGACACTTGGTGCAGGGCGGGAGCAGCCACACCCCTCACAAGAGATCAAGCACACCAACTCCCAGTTAATTGAGTTTTCTTCTCTTTCTTGGCTTCCTTCCTCTCTATCCTGCTGTCCGCCTCCCCCTTCTGCTCCTGGACTGTCAATTTGGACCTTTTGTTGGCTTAATAGAGACTGAAACCCCTTAGGGTCTGGAGTTTGCTGTTTTCATTCAACAGTGGAAGGGGCTTTTTTTTTCCTTTTTCTGTCATTGTTTGTTCATCTAAGCTGGGGTACAATACCTCTGCCGGGCAGAAGCAGTGTGCTGGGAGCTCTAGATCCGGAACAAAACTCTCATTAATGGGGTGGTGGGATTTCCTGGTCACAGATTTTAGACAAAGGGCAAAGGTCTCCCATTAACCAATCTCCAGTCTAAACAAGACTGTGTAAAATGACAGGGAGGGGAGGGAGAGAGAGAGAAAAAAAAAGCCAAATATTTGTTCCCTATTGAGGAGCAGCAATAGAAGGGGGGCCCATCAGTGCTACATACTGCCCCCTAAGGGACATCCCAGAAGGGGCTGTAGTGTCATCCTGCCACCAGGAGCTAGTATTGCTAGCTCCTGGCAGTAGTTTCTAGGAGTTCTTAAACTCAGACTGCAACTGGCATGAGAACTCTGCTTGCTATCACGTGTGTTTGCACCTGTCTTTGGACTCCTACCCCAGGTTGCCCATTGAATGCTACCCAAGACGGAAGCAGGAACTTGCTGGGTGGAGACACAATTTCCATTGGTTTCCCCTGCAAATAGAACTCTCTAGAAATCCTCTAAGACTAGCAAGAACCTGGCAGGTGTGTGTAGTTAATTAGATACCTATCTCTTCTCTATGTTCCTTAAGCTAAATCCTCACAGGCCTTCCATCCCCGTGTCTATAACATGCAACCACATGGCCTCTGCTTCTAATTCTCTCCAGGGCCTTGCATGTGGACTGTTACTTATTGTTGTCCGTGCCACATTCCTGCCCACTGTTTCTTCACCCAGGTAGAAGGAAGAACTGGTCAACGGCCCTGATCTCAGCCCCATCCAGATTTCACTCCTCAGTCATTCCCTCCTTAGCTGCACCTGACATGCAAGGCAAATATTTGGGTTCATAGCTCCTCAACTTGTGTGTGTGTGGGGGGGGGGGGGCTATTGAGTCTGCCTGTCAATATTAGATGCATGTAACCTCCGTAGAAGAAAGTGCTAGCTAGATGCTATGAACTCACAAGCAAAACCACTCCCATCCCTTCAGCGAAGTGCCTGCTTCTCAATACAGGGAGAACTCTATGATTATGAATTATTGATCCAAAAATGGCTGCTCCCTTCACCAACTCACCAACATAGGAGCTACTTCTTCCAATGGGATGGGGTATCCATGAGCTCAGACAAAGGCTAGAGGATTAAATTAGTCCGGAAGATCTTAACATCAGGATGCATAACACCTGGCAGGAGACCCTGGCTTCTTGCTTCCTCTCCCTTGGTCGTTTTGGACCCAGGGCTCTACCTTTTCCTTCCATAGTATATCCTACAAATGATCCAGGAAGTTAGGACCTTGGCTGCATATTGGAATCACCTGTGAAGGGTTTTAGACGCTTAACTCTGGGTCCTGTACAAGAGGGTGGATTACATGGGGTAAAGCTCCCAGGTAGCCACAGTATGGACTCCCCCAGATTGGGGAAACCCTAGCCATTGATGGAGACCAGAGGAGGTGAATATTCTCCCAGAAGGGAGAAGTCTCAATCATGTATTTGCTTTTGAAGTTTTATTTTATTATACTTATTTATTTGATGGGTATGTTCATTCCCACATGTGGACATGTGTGTGCCACAGCACACATGTGGATGTCAGAGGATAACTTGTATGATCAGACTCTCTCCTTTTGCTATTTGAATCCTAGGGATCAAAGTCGGTGGGTTTGTAAGTTTGGCAGCAAGTGCCTTTACCGGCTGAGACATCTCATTGGAACCTCAACCCCATATTTTTGTGGACCTCAGTCCTATCCATACCCTGGCACAGAGCATACTTACAGCAATATTAACATGGAGGACTGTAATGATAACGTTTACTGAGTGCTCAGTGTTGACCAGGCACTTCTGCAGAATACTTTTTAATACCCTTAGGAGATTCTCTAAGGGGATAGCCATGTTCTTTCCCTTCTCCAATGGGGAAGCTGAAGTTCTGAAGTCAGTAGTTTGCCCCAAGACTCACAGCTGCCATATGTGTCCAATTCAGTTTCAACTTCCTCATTCAGCATCTGAATTTCTTACAAAATTGCAGTATCCTCCAAGGCGTAACTAGTTAATTCTCCATCTGCTTTCAAAACATCAGGACCAAGACACTGTGTCCAGCCAAGGATGTCCTCATTTTTCCTAGGGTCCAAATCTGGGAGAGTATACCTGTAATTCCAAGACTGGAGAAATGGAAATAAAAAGATTCCTAGTTTGAAAACAGTCTGTATTACAGAGTAAGTGTAAGGCCAACGGAGGTTATAGTGAGTTCTTGCCTCAAAATAAAATAAGACAGAGTCAAACACAAAAAAATGAAGAGCGAGGGATGTGGCTTAGTGGTAGGGTTAGTCTAGCACACACTAGGTCTCAGATCGAATCCCTAAGGACACAACTAGGGAGAAATTCTTCTATGAAAATTTCTACCATGATTTTGCTACTTTCAATATTGATTCAATGTAATCAAAAGTCGTTGCCAAGAAAACACTTCTGATATTTTCTTTCATGTTGCCTCATTTGGATGATCTGTGTTGTCTTGCGACACTCTGGTGGCCTTGAACTAAACTATGAAGCAGGACTTCATGACAAAAAAAAAACCGCCAACATGACTCAGAGTTAATGCCCACAAGTGTGATGATGAAGAAAAGGCCAGTCGAAAGGGAGAAGTGGCTATGAGCAGGGAGTGGTGGCTCACTCTTGTAAAACCAGCCCTTGGGATGAAAGTGGGAAGGTCAGGAGTTCAAGGCCAAGTTCCACTGTAAAGATCTTGAGACAGGCCTAGGTTATAAACGAGACTGTATCAAAAGAGAAAATGAAGGGAATAAAAGAAAAGGTACTATGGGCCAGCACAGGGGACTCAGCTATGCAGCATGCCCCCAACCTACTGCCAAACAAAGCACCTTTACCAAGGACTTTTTTTTTCCAAAAAACAAAGTTACATGTCCTCATAGAGAGGAGTCCAGTGGCCAGGGCATCAAGAGTGGATAGACATCAAGCTCAGAAAAAGGCGGGAAGGAAAATTGACCATCTCCAGAGCCTTGAATTACAGTGGGGAGATAGTAGGTAGCTTGGAGAGAAATTGAACAGTATGTTTCCCATTAATCTGTGAGTAAGCTGGGTGGAGCCTTCCCTGGCTCTTAAGTTTCTGCTTTCCTTGATCCTGGGGAGAAAAGAACAAGGCTAAGGGCTTAGTTGGATCAATAGACCTAAAGAGCTTGGGAAGTTGAAACAAAACAACAGCAACGTGAATCCTTGAAACATCAAGGGAAAACTTGAGGGAAACTGCTGGAATACACCACGGAGCCAATATTTTGAAGGTTTGGAGGTAGCTTTGTTTGAAACAAGATATCATGTAGCCAAGGCTAGCCTTGAGGTCACTGTGTATCTGAAAAAGACCTTGAACTTCTGATCCATCTACCTCCACCTCCCCCAGGGCTAAGATTGAGGGCCTGTATCACCATCCTTGGTTTTGTTTGTTGGCTCTTATGAGGTCCTTGAGATCAAACATAAGGTTTCATACACTCCAAGCAAGCACCCTGTCTATAGACTGAGCTTGTGTCCAACCCCAAGCTCGCTTAAAAACTTTAATTCTGCTAATTGTGCATGTTCTCTTAACCTCCATGGATTCATATTATGAGCAGATTAGTGACATAGACCATATTTCTTGCCTTATTTGATCTGACAGTGTTAGTACAAAGGACTTACCATCATCCCATTTTCCAGAACAGTCTAAGAGAGGCTGAAGTGAGCTCTAGACTTTTGTCTCTCCATAGCCACTTGTCTTTCTTGAACAACTCAGTTGGCTGGTAAAGGTGATGGGGTGAGTGTTCTAGATAGAGCTGTCTTAATTCTGGTATGCAGATCCAACAAGGTGACACATTGACTTCCAGAAGGCCACTGAGCAAAGAGCATGACTGCAGAATACAACTATTGCTGTTTTGTTGTCCCCAAAAACTCAGGCATGTCATGGCTTCAGCTTCTGTGGAGTAGATAAGTCCAGAGTCCCCATAGCAGGGTTCATTCAAGAATTTAAAGAGAAAATGCTTCCTGGAGTGCTTGGTACAAAGCTGGGCTCAAAAAAAAACAAACAAACAAACAAACAAAAAAAAACAAAACAAAAAAAAAACAGTCTCCACTGCCCCCTGCTAGATGTCACCATCCCTAAACAACACATGTCTTGGGGCTCACTGGCATCAGACTTTAATCCTGGGTGTGTAAATGGATTCAAAGATTGGGTTGGCAACACATGGTGAAGCATAGGTTGACAATCCCAGCCCTTGAATAGCTTCACATATATAGCCCAGTGGTTATGATTTTCTTGTTCATGAAAATTCATTGCTCATCGCCCAACATATATACGGACAGAGAATGTTCTGGCTGGTTTTGTGTGTCAACTTTACACAAACTAGAGTTATCACAGAGAAAGGAGCCTCCCTTGAGGAAATGCTTCTAAGAGATCCGAGCTGTAAGGCATTTTCTCAATTAGTGATCAAGGGTGGGAGGGCCCATTGTGGGTGATGCCATCCCTGGGCTGGTAGTCTTGGGTTCTATAAGAAAGCAAGCTGAGCAAGCCAGGAGAAGCAAGCCAGTAAGGAACATCCCTCCATGGCCTCTGCATCAGCTCCTGCTTCCTGACCTGCTTGAGTTCCAGTCCTAGTTTCCTTTGGTGATGAACAGCAATGTGGAAGTGTAAGCTGAACAGATCCTTTCCTCCCCAGCTTGCTTCTTGGTCATAATGTTTGTAGGGGAACAGAAACCCTAAGACAGCTAACTACTTTTTTACATTAGCTTATAACAAATTAAATAATGACCATGAAAACAAAACAAAGCAAAGCAAAACAAAGCAAAACAAAACAAAACAAAACAAAACTTTCCTAAGTAAGAAGTCAACTCTTACTTACTTGCCTAACCATGGCAACTGATAGAGAGGGGAGGAAGGCAGTCCTTCTATGGCCACAGCTTGATGATTGAGAGGCCAGCTGAACAGTTGAGTAATGTTTAAAACTGGATTTGTAATGTTTTTCTTGTAGTTTGAATGGGATTTAGTCCTGAGAGAGGTCAGGTCGCTCACTATTAGATAGAGCTGACTCCAAAGTGTAGACTTTGGAACTAGATAAGCTTGCCTTCAACTCCTCCTGTCCTCCCAACCCCCTAGCGAGTAAAATAGTAAGTAGATGATCTCCTTAAACTCTCAGAGACCAACTTCCTCTAGAAACTGTTTTACCTAAAAGTATTTACCTAAAAGCCTTGAGACCAACACTGACTAAGGAGCCACTTCCTGATAATGTCACAGCAACCCGAATATTCCCAATGACTCTGCGTGGGTAACACCCACCCTCCTTAACAGCCTCAAGTGTGCTCAACGGCTGGGACTAGATAGAGGACATCTGAGGCAAATCCCAGCCTCCTCAGGAGGAGAACGTAGCTTTCCCCAAGTAGTTCACACTTGCTCTTAAGAAAACTCAGGAGCAAGGACCTTCTCCAAGAGGAACGAGGAGGCCCACTGATCAAAGACACAGTTGCTTAGAAACAGTTGTCTCGTCAGGCAGTGATTGTCACAGTTCCCCAATTCAATTCTCCTCCCAGGAAAAAGAAACTGATGTACATGAGTCTAAGAGGAGGAACGCCAAGGGGGGGGGGGGCTCAGAGGAAATGACTGCACCACTCAGGAGCACTTTGCGTTCAAAGAATGACCCTGACATTATCTCCAAAGGAGCTGAGGCCTTGCTTTGTCCCTGCATTCAAGTCCCTTCAGAATTACCTAGGAACACTGAAGCAGAAGGGCCTGTAGATTCCCACGTCGATTACGATGGGATCTCAGATCCCCCCAGGGACTGCTACCTCTTACACAATCACTGTATCTCTCTCCTTATTATCCAAAATCTGTGGGGAAAATCTTTCCACTGACCCCATCCAGCCAATGGCCTATCAGCTGGGAGAGCACGGGACTGAAATAAATAATCTGATCCCATTCTGAGATAGAGACAAAGCCTGGCCTCTCCTCCCCTGCTTGTGTCCCCCTACCCCACTGCCCCTGCTCTTATCCCAGGCAGCAGCAGCAGTTGTAACAGGCACAGGGAAGTTCTTGTGTCCTGAACCCAACAATGGATGTTCTGATATAGATGCCTTCTCTTCCTAAGACATCCCACATAGGTTTTCCTTGGGAACTCCACCAGAGAGCAATACAAGGGTCAGGGAAAAGAAGGAATATGCGTGTTGGGCCCATACCAGTTTCTGCCAGTTACTCCAGATCAACCAGGGTATTAAAGCCTCATCTTGGGTCAGGCCTCAGTGAATCATTTTCTATCTCTGGGGCACAACTCTGATACACTCCTTTGACAAATGTCAGCCATAGTATTTTATACTATGTACATATAGCATATGCAGGTCTATAGCTAATGCGTGGAAAGTTTACATCAAGTAATAATAGGCCTTTTAAAGATCCTATTTCCAATCTTTTTTGTTTGCAGAAAGTGATGTGATTTATTTCAAGGATATTCACAAAACTGGATTTGTGTGAGTGGTAGGGTTTCCACGCCCATCCTTTCTCTGAGATTTATGTTTTGGGTAGCCATAAGATTGGGATCCTGCTATACAGCAGCTCAGCCCCAAATCTGGGATCCCCCTGGGCCCTCCCTCCCCCCTGCCATGAGTATATATTTAAAGCAACAGAAATGAGCTCCTTGCAGTTCTGGAGGTTGGCAGCAGAATTACAAAGAGCTGTGTTCCCTCTGAGGCTTTTGGGGACAGCTGTGAGGGAACCTCTCTACCTCAGGGGCTGCCACACATCCCACAGTGGAACTGAACTACCCCTGTCTGTGTGTATGTGTTCACGGGGTGTCTTCCTCCAAGAATGTCACCCCAGTGACCCTCCCCTTGTCTCTGGCTTTAGGTCCTAGCCACCCCCTAAACACATCCACTGGACCTGATTGTGTATTCATTGATTGGGTGAGTGAATGATTGATTGATTGATCTATTGCTGTGGTAGGAATTGAGCCTATGGACTTCCATGTGCTTGTCACGCGCTCCATGGCTAGCTATACACCAAGCCCATTTTGGTTTGGTTTGGTTTGGTTTTATGTTTTTGAGACGCAGTCTCAAGAAGTTACCCAGACTGCTCATGAATTCCTGATCCTCGTGCTTAGCCTCTGGAGTAGCTGATTTTCCATGCCCTTGCCACCAGGCACAACTAAATCATTTCAACATGTCTTGTGAGATAGAATTGAAGCCCTAATAATACTGCCTGTGGTACCTGCCTGCAGAACCTTATTCCAGCATCTCCTTTGAAACAGATGAGTATGTTCTCAGAGCACATGGATCTTTGGTATGTCATCTCTCCTCTTTGATGCCTCAGTTTCTTTATCTGTTTTTTTTGTTTGTTTGTTTGTTTGTTTGTTTGTATTGTTTTCTTTGAGAGGGAGTCTCTCACGTAGTCCAGGCTGACCCTTGAACTTACTCTGATGTGGATGTCTTTGAACTTCTCATCATCCTGCTTATACCTCCTGAAAGCTGAGATGGTAGGCGTGCATCACCGTGACCTGTTTATACAGTGCTGGGACCCTTAAGGGCCCAACTTACATCCCCAGAGCCCTAACATCTGTTTGAAAGCGAGTCAGTGCCACCTGCTAAGCAGAGCTCAGCTCTGCCATTGTTCGTCCCGTCCCCCAGACTATCTGCTTCTCTGCAGGTGCTTGCATACTCTAGTTCTTTGTGCAAGGTGAGCTGTCTCCCCCACCAGACAGGCTGGCACCACTAGCTCTTATTCCCATTGTGTCCCCAACACATGGGGTCTGTGCATAGCGTCCAATAGGTACGCTATACACACTTCAGAATAGATGATTAATGGGCACAAACTTTTCAGCCTCTTGCCTAGCACTGAAAGCTCGCCATGGCCTGTGAACAGCTTGGGAAGTCCTGACATTCCCTCTGTTTGAATTTCATCCTGAGCTATGCCGTCAGTAAAATAAGATTTGACTCATATATGTCCAGAGAAAGGAATCTAATATGAGGTTGGCGCAGGAGAGCTACAAGGAAAAAGTCAAACAATGAACAGACTATTAAGCAGAAGTTCTGGTCAGATTGGCTAGGCTGTGAGGCACAGGCTGGACCCAGTGCCCACCAATGAGACAGAACCCCTGAAGGAGACAGTGTATTTCCTAGCTTTGGCCTTCTCTCCACCCAACCATCCCAAACTGGTACCCCCTACCTTTGTCCAAAGCAACTGAGATGCTGGTGGGGAAAGACCGGGGGTCCCTGCCATACAGACCAAGGATGAAGAAGCGAAAAGAGATCCTCTCACTCTCCCCAGCACATAGATGACTATTCTGTTTTCCAAAGGCAGCATGGCTGTGAGTTAGGCTTTGGTACTTGTGGCGGGTCATAATGATATGGAAATATCCCTACGTTGAAAGGATGCGCCACTCAGGAGTTTGCCACCACGGAGAGTGCCAGCCTGTGGCCACATACATACTGCTAAATACCCAGGAGGAAACAGGGGAAGTTTAGTTTATTAAACTCTATGCCAGTCACAGGAAGCTTAGGCTAAGCGCCTACAGAGCAAAACCAGGCTCTACAACTCAGAGGTTACTATCTCATGGAGTATCTGCAATGCCCCTTCAGTTGACTGAGAACCAGCCCATCCGAGAAGCATTAAGTTAGCTCTAGGAGTCAGGGGTGTCGTAGATTTCCCCCAGGGAGGAATGGGACAGCACTTGGACTTGGTAGGTAGCACCTTGAAGCTTTATTATGTGATTGTACAGTCCAAATCCCACATCAAGAGTTCTGTCTGTTCCTTATTAAAGTTACTGCATGTAGCACAGTGGGTAAGCCTACAGCCTGTACAGGCAGCTGTGGCTGGTTTAAAACTCAGCTCCATGGCTAAACTTTCCTTACAAAGACCGTTGTGGAACCAGATATGAAGGCACAGGCTTGAACTTCCAAAGCTTTTCAGATAGAGGCAGAAGTATCCAAGTTCAAGGCAAGCCTGGGCTACATAGAGAAATACTGTCTCCCACAAAAAAAGGAGTTAGAAGGGCGGAGAGATGTCTTCATCATTCAGCTACCGCTATGCAAGCTTGAGGACCTGAGGTTGACCTCCTGTGCCAATGGAAAAAGCCTAGCGTGGCATTGCTCTCTAATGCCAGAACTTGAGAGCAGAGACAGGAGCATCCCCGATCAGCAAGCTCCAGTTTCAGTAAGAGACCCTGTCTCAGAAGCTAAACTGGAGATTAATGAAGACACGTTGCATTAACACATTAGCATCTGGCCTACATGCACACAACACACACACACACACACACCTAGCAATTGTAATCATCCAGGACCTATAGTACCTTCTTTAACTGAAAAGGGTGTTTAGAAGGAAAAGATTTCTCCCTTTGGGGCACAGATTTGGTGACCCGTGTAACCAGTCCTGGGGAAAGATAATCGTAGAGCTGAGCCCTAATGAGTTAAGGGAAATTAATATGTAAAGGTGGCCATATCTCTTATCAGATAAGAGCCGGCCTTGTTGAATACTCTGCCCTCTATTCTAAGCTGCTGGGAGAGATAACTTTCTTATCTGATTGGAGGTTGCTTCTCTGCCTGTGGGGTCTCAGATTTGGGATTTTATGAGGATTTTAAAGACAAGTATTCATCCGTGGGGGGGGGGTGGCCTGCCCCCCGGGATTGGCTGTGGGAGGCCGATAGCAGAAGCGGGAACCCAACCTGATGTTGCTTCCTTCCCTGTGACATCACTGAAGAATGATTCCACTTCTCTAAGCCTCAGTTTCCCCAGTCCTGAAATGGGCATGATGTGGCCCCATTCAGGCTCCTCTGCAAAGCTGTTATGAAAACTATGTGTCTGTAGTGGAGATCCTTGTCTGGTGGTCCCAGCTATTCACGGACAACACCTCCTGCCCCCTGTCTTAGACACAGATTCTAGAATGGTCTCGAAACATTGTCTAGTTAAATCATTCCCTCTGGGTATCCCCTTCCAACTGCATATATTTGCTTCTTTCGCATTCTCTCTCACAGGGGGTGGACAGACCATCCCCAGCCTCCCACACGAGTTACAGGGGTGCCAGGGTATAGTTTTATCTTTTCTCTTCCAGTGTCTCATCTAAACGGCCTTCCAATTTAACCATATAGAGAGATCCCATCTCCTCTGTCAGTTGCCCACTTCTGCATAACAACCCCCCACCCACCCAAATCATAAAGGTTCCAAGCTGGCCAGTATTATTGCATAGAAAACCCCTCTGAGTTGGAAATGTGCAGGGCATAGAATGCTCAGTGATGTTGGGTACAGATCTGGGAGAACTCCAAGAGCCAAAGGATTGTAGGGGGCCCAGGCAAGGGACTATCTCTTCATGTGATCTCTCTGGGCTTCTAGCTTGGGTTTCCTTACAGCATGGTGGCCTAGGAGTCTACATGTGGTGGCTCTGTGAGGGAAAAGAAAAAAAAAAACCTGCCCCAAATGACAGAATTGACATAATGTCACTTTAACTGCCCAGTGTCAAATCATCTGCGAAACCTGGACCCACTTCATATTTTAAATTATTTTAATTTATGAGTTGGGGGAGGTTAATACGTGAGTGCAGGTGCCCTTGGAGTCCAGAAGAGGGTTTTGGATCCCCTGGAGTTCCTGGTGTTTGTGAGCTTCCAGTGTAGGTTTTCTGAAAGAGGAGTGCACACACCTAGCTACTGAGCCATCTCTTTAACCCCTGAGCCCATTTCTTGATGTCAGAAATGTCAAAGAAACCTTGGCCCTCTTTAATCTATTATGATGCTTTGTTTTTGAGAAAATCCACCACCCATCCCCCTCCAGTCTCCGGGATTTTTCTTCTCTGCTTAGTGCTAGGAATTGATTGGGTAGAGAAAGCAATCTTCTCCTGGAAGACAAGAGTCAGCTCCTTAAGTAAAGGAGCCGGAACTCATCGGATATGCTAGTTAGAACATAGCAGATTTTAGAGAAAGAGGCACCCTGGGTAGAAGGGCTAGCCAGCAGCATTGAAGAGGAGTTTGTCAAACTCTGACTTGTCTTTAGCCACTGCCTGGCATAGAGAACCTAACCCATAAGAACTTTTCACAAGGAGACAGACCAGTGTGAGTGTGAGTGTGAGTGTGTGTGTGTGTGTGTGTGTGTGTGTGTGTGTGTGTGTGTATGTATGTATGTATGTATGTATGTACAAAGAATTCAGTGTTTAACTGAATTATGCTTCTTCCACATAGGAACTCTTCCGAGTGATTTGGAATACAGAGAAACTGCAAACTGATGTCTTGTTCCTGCCTGGGTAGATGCACCCACCTTCATTATCTATAGGTCACAGGAGGACTCTGGGGAATGAGGGATGGAGAGATAGCCCTGGGCCTCATGCCACCATCCTCACAATAGAACAAGGTCTTCCCTGCCAGCTGCCGGTCCTCACATCAGCTGTGTCTACCCAGGCCCTGCCTCCCCGGGAAGGGACTGGTATGCAGAGTTGAACCCCTCTCAAGGCCGAGGGCCCGGGAGGGCTTCCTCTTTGCCTGCTGTAGAACAGCAGCTGGGCCCCAGAGCATGGCAGGTGTCTAACAGCCCTCGGCAATCCTGCAAAACAGGAAGTGAGAGAGAACACCATATCCAATTGAAACTGCAGTGGACTGTGGGCTGCAATGCTTAATTAACCACCCTTAGTCATTGCACAGATCTCTGTTGTTGCAGGAGAGGGGGGAGGGGGCCAGAGCACACGGAGGACAACAAAGCCGTTTCTGGAATGTGTTTGTGCTTCACTCCCTGGTCCTGTTCACTTATCCTGGATCCTGCTGACAAAAATGCAAGGTGATCACTCTCAGGTCAGGTTCTACACCCAACTCAAGCTTAGATTTGTGCCATCGTCTTTGCACTTTACGATGTGTATTGAGTAAGAATACATTACAGACATTTATTTCTTTTATTTTTAAACAGCTTTTTACATTTATCTATCTATCTATCTATCTATCTATCTATTTATCTATCTATCTATCTATTGTTGGTTGGGGGAATGCCAACCCATGCACGTGGAAGCCAGCAGATGACAACTTGCAGAAGACTGTCTGGGTCTCCAGGATTGAGCTGTCACTGTGATTGCTGGCAAGTGAGAATGTGTTTGTGGGTAGCTCTGAGCATCACTTGACTCCTTGGGATACTCCAGCACATCTGTGCAGGATCACTCTTTCCCCTACATGGGCTATCCCCTGTTCAGGAGGATGTGGATCTGTTAGACTGGGTGTGAGGAGTATCTGAGGAATGGGATTGTATGTTTGAAAGAACAAAAGGGTAGTTACTAAGCAGCTGACACTGAGCTTCATGCTATGACAGGCTTGCTACTGGATGATAGGGGCATGCATCTTAGAAATGAGATAACTTGGGTTTCTCCCTTCAGCAAACATTGTCAAGTGGCTTCTCCGCAGACTTGCATCTAAACTTGTCTTGACTGTTGACTTGGAAAGACATTTGGGTTATTCTTGGAGGACTATAAAACCCAGGGAGATGTGAGTGTATTAAAACCTGCTAAGGAGTGCCCTCTGGCTGGTACAGTGCAGATTCTTTACAATAACTATCCTCTCGACGACCTTTCCAAGTAGGAATTGCCATTCACTTTCAGAGTCGACGAGCTCAAGTCACTGGTATGTGGCAGAACCAGGAATTGAAGACACACTGCCAACCTTTACAGATTCTACAAAGTCCATAAATATCAGGATGGGGAAGGATCTCTTTTGTGGGGCTGATGAGCAACAAGAAATAATTAACTGTCCCATCAAATGGGCCAGAGGCTTACCCAGTGAGTCTCAGAATGGCTCCTGAAAAGACTGCAAATGCAGATCCACACGCACATGGCGGCAAATTTTGCAGTCACTGTTGCTTCTTGCACCCTCCCAAGGCCACCACGTGCTGGGATTTGAACTCAGGACCTCTGGAAGAGCAGTCAGTTTCCTTAACCACTGAGCCATCTCTCCAGCCCTGCAATAAGCTTCTTAAGACAGCAATGTCCATGTCTCACCCCCAAGACATTCAGAGTCAGTGGCTATGGAGAGACACCAAGAGCTTTCATTGTTTATAAATCTCCTCCCACTTTCCACCCAATCCCCAGTTGGCTATAATGGGTATTCCCAAGGACCAGACTAGAGGGAATTGTTCAGCAGCTATCCAAGCGTTTGAACTAAGGCTCTCTTTCCACTGTGTGTGAAGGATTGCACAAAAGAAGGTCATTGCCGAGAGGTGGCTTCATGGGTAAAGTATTTGTCTTGCAAGCTTGAGGACCTTCATTCTATCCCAAGAATCTATGTAAAAACAAACAAAACAAAACAAAATACAACCAGACCTAGTGGTTTCACAAAATCCAAGCACTGGGGAGGGAAGCAGAAACAGGCATATCCCTGGGGCTTACTGGCCAGCCAGCCTCATCAAATTGGTGAGCTCCAGGCTAGACAGAGACCTTGTCTCAAAAGAGTTGATCAGCTCCTAAGGGACAGCACCAAGGTTGTTCTTTTGCTTGCACATGGACTCACAAAAACGTACGCAACAAGTGAACACACACCCACACACCGTGCAGAGGAAGCCATAACTCTAAGGCTGCAGCTGAACTTGACTAAGCAAGGTCCAGCCTGGACTGTCAGAAGGTGGGGCCTATGTAGTTCTTCAGGACCTGATCTGCAATGGCAGGCAATATATCTTTAAGTACCACCAGAAGAGGCACGAGCAAATGTCCACGGGAAACCAGGCATCCCTCAGGAAATGTAAATGGGTCAGGGACTCTTAAAGAATTTAAATGAGCATGAAATAGGTGTAGAGGGTTTTCTGGGCCAATATGCAAGCAAACTAGTAAATAACTATTTTCAGCACCGGGTTTGGTTGGCGAAATTTGCATAGACATGTGATGCGCCTGAGTGTCTATTTTTACCATGCAAATCTGCAATCTGTAAAGAGAGCTTCATGCCCCTTGTGGAGATCTAGGCTCAGACTGTTGGCTGGAAAGAGCTGATTTTCACTGGGGCTGGATCTGGAATTCTCTACAGTAAAGAGTCCAGGTGAGAGCTGAGGAAGGAGCAGAAAAAGAGAGGGGTGGGGTAGGGACACTGTTCTCTGTTGAGTCCTCGGGAACACCAAGATCTTCCCCTGAGCAAAGTGCCATCCTGTCCTTGAGAGATGGGGAGTTCAAGTGGAAAGTTTGACATTTTCTGTGACGCCAGGCTTGCGCACCACTTCCTAACCTTTCTTAGAAAGCCACCGCCATCATTATTAACTTATTATGTCAGTGTGAATCTGATCTTCAACATGGAGATGAGGGTGCGCCCTTGACAAATATCGCAGAACTGGAAGCGTCTCTGCCTTCTGCCCGACTTGCCTTTTATTTCACATGTCAGCCATGACTTACAGCTAAAGATTTGGGGTAAATTTTTTCATGCTTTGTTTTAAGTTCTGCATATGGCTACCAAGTGGGTATTTTATGGTTGTACAATGGGTTCCCCGGAGGCATGATTTGCCCATGAACTTGGCATCTGTCTTCAAGTTATTAGGCAATAGTAAATTTCCTTGGCCTTTTTCTGTTTTCCAAATGCATGTGGCAGAACGGAGAGAAGAGCATCTATCATAGCAAGACCTTGTGTAGGGCAGAGAGCTCTACATGGGTTGTAAGTGGGATGGTGGTGGCTTGTAAGTGTCTTTTGCTCACTGGCTGAAACATTATAAAAGCTACGCTAAATAACTACTCGGCAGTGGCCATTTCTAGGTGTGGATTTGCCACAGAGGTCAGGATGTTTGTTTTATTAAAATAACTCCTAGGATTGGGGAGATGGCTCATGGCTATAACAAAACACTTGACAAAAGCATCTGAGATAAGAAGGTTGATGGGGGCTCCCAGCTCCAGGGGATATAATTCATTGCAGCAGAGACATCATGGCCATAGGAACCCATTGGTCATACTGTGTCTCTCTCAGGAAGCAGAGGCTGTTACTCAGCTCAAGTTCTTCTCTCTGCTCAGTTTAGGACCCCAAGCCTACGGGTTGGTGCTACTCACATTTGGGGTAAGTCTTTCTGTTTCTGTTAAGCTAGTCTAGACAGTCCCCCCCCCCGTATACATCCCCAGAGGGTACCCTAATCTGGACGCTCCCTCACAGGCATGTCTAGAGTCTTGTGTACTATGTGTGTCTAACTCCAGCTTGAGTCAGAGATCCTGTCTCAAAAGATAGTTGTATAGCAACAGAGGGAGACACCCTACATGGACTTCTATCCTCTGAACACACACACACACACACACACACACACACACTAACTTGTAGAAACATGATCAATACAAAATGGCACTCAAAGGATCCTCCCTTACCACCACTGTTTTATTTTTCAAGGAGAGGCAAGGTCAAGTATGATAAGTGGATTGCTGCCCCCCACCCCATAGCCCTGGCTGAGGAAGACAGGTTCTTCCTTACAATGGCAAAACAGAACAATCTGGTGAAAATCCTGGTGTTTGCCCAAGGCCTAATAGCAGCCAAGTGCAGGTTCCTGGCATCTGGAGCTCTGGCATGTGCCTGTGTGTGGCCCTTAGATACTTTCATTTTCAATATATTAGTTCTTTGTCAGCCCTTGAGTCTGTGGCAACTGCTGAGCAACAGGTTGCGGCAACGCTACCATATTTGGACAATTTTCAGAAACTACGAAGATTTCTGTGACAGCTCTGAGAACTTGCCGATTGTACTTTTCAAGGGGGAGATCTTAAACTATTTCCTTTTTCCTAAAACAGAGAAATCCATGCTTTCCTGTTCCATCAGTAATTGGGAAAACACAAAATGAAATGAAGAAGACACATGTATAAGTTTAGGGCTATAGACTTTTGGGGTATTCTGTTTTGTCGTTAAGGCAAAGTCTTCTATGTGTAACCCAGGCTGGCCTTCGAGTGGTGACCCTGCTGTTCCTGCTTCTTGAGTCCTAGGACTATAGGTGGTACTCAGCTTTTTTTTTTTTTTTTTGGTAAAATACAGTGATTTATGCATATAGTAATCATTTAAAAAGAATAAGCTTTTGCAAACTCTTGGGCTACGTGCAGTACATTTAATGTGTGTTTCTTGAGAACTATGTGGAAATGCCTTACACCTAGTGTAATGTGATGTGCTTCTCGGAAACGGCATTTCTTTTCACATCAGTGAATCTAAAAGAATTAGTAGGTGGTATTTTAATAAACCCCATCCAACCACCCATCTGTATCCATCTGCCGATACACTTATCCATCCATTCAACCATATGGCCTTATATGAATGCCTCTATCCATTATTCCATCCATACATACCTTAATTCATCCATTTACTCATACATACATATATGCATCCATCCATCCTCCCATCTGTCTACTTATCTTGTCCATTCATATAGCCATCCATGTATCTGTCCCCACCAACCCACTCATATACATATACACATACACACACACACACATACACATATACATATATTTATATACATACACACACACACTTGCACTCACCCTTCCATCCATCTATCCACTCGTCTATCCATCCACCCCTCTATCATTCACCCACATATGCACACAGACTTGTTCTATAGTATGTGCAAGGTATTTGCAGTTCAGCCTGTTACTGTCAGAGATGAATTAGAATCGACCCTATTCTCCTCCGTCGTGGAGCTCAAAACCTTATACAATAGACTCTCAGCAGGTACAGATTTAGAATTTGGGAATTTTGACTATTTGTGAGCAATCCTGTGACTTCTTCATAGCCTGCTATTCCCATTGCTGCATGAATATAGAAAATGCCCTCGATGAAACTAATGAGCAAGAAGAAATCTCTGAATGCATTAGTGAGCTTAGCTGACAGCCCAGCATCTGCCCAGAAACCAACCTTGTGATTCTATGTACCGTTCCTCTTCTGGGAGGGAGGATAAAACGCTGCTCCTGGGGGGATTCAATAGCACACCCCACAAAACACCTGTCAAATCTACTTTGAGAATTTAAGCTGGCATGGAGGTCAGCCACACAGTGGACAAGGAGTCACATGATGCGGAAGGGAGAAAGAGAGAGAGAGAGAGAGAGAGAGAGAGAGAGAGAGAGAGAGCCCTAGTGATTTAATAAAAAAGAAAGAAAGAAAAAGGCATGCTTAGAAAAGAGAAAGAAGAAAAGGAAAAGTTGTGTTTTTCTGAGTAATTCAGAAAAGCGGGGCAGACTTAATAAAGCTGCGTGGCTGTGGTTCTGTAAGCCACTGCCCCACTTAACGTTTGAATGGGGAGGTTTAGGTGACACAGCCACTGAAGCTGTGAAGTTTCCATCGAGGTTCTCAGTAATACCAAAGGTCTTCATTGACTGAAGAACGCAAGTTTTATCCTGTTGCCATGGTCCCTGGAGCTTAATTTTGGAGCAATTACAAATATTTGGTGGCTGGACTTTCACAGGTCCAAGTTCCTCTCGGCTTGGATGTCCATTGGTGACATCATTAATGAGTTGCTGGAGGGAGGGACACTAGGGACCAAGTCATGGATTCTCCATAACAATCCCATACAGGTGCAATTTTTCCCTAATCTCAAAGGTAAGAGAAAGAATCTTGCAAGCTCCCCAGTCTCATAACCTCGAGGAGACATTACCCAATGTCAAGTCCATGCAAAGTCTCTTCACCACGTAGAAAAGACAGATGTCCCCAGTGAAGGCGCAGAGTCACTGAACTTGATGTCACCCTTTAACCCTTTATTGTTGGAGTATGCTGATCCCAATGTTCCAAGTCACAAGTTCCCCGGGTTCCATAACCCCTCTTGATTGTTCTGAAGGGAGGTTACTGCTTGGGTAATACCTGGCTCAATTCTTCTAGCTTCAGAGACCGAGGGGAGTCACATTGCTATTGCTTTAGCTATGGTACCTTTATCTGTTGCTCAGCTGCCCCTATCCATTCATATAGCATGCACATGATATCATTGCATGGTGAGATAAGTATGTGTGAGTCCTTGTATCCATTACCTTTTGCATTGCTCTGGGAAAAAAAAAAACAGTTGAGGAAAAGTAGGGTTTATTTTAGTTCAACAATTGAAGGTCTACCATATCAGGGAGACATGGGGACAGGAACATAAGGCAGCCGCTGGTCCCACCGACTGCATCAGTGGTCAGGAATCAGAGAGGAAGTTGGCACTCAGCTCACTTCCCCCTCTTTAGCCATCTCATTTCATTGAACTGATACTTCCCACAGTTAGAATGGAGCCCTTCTCCTCAGTTAAATTTCTCTGAAGCCAGAAGTAAAACCACATCTAATCAAATTGATGTGAAGATAGACCATTCTACCCCTCGGAGTGGGAGAATAGGTTTAGGCGGTATGGAAGACTGAATGAGAATACTCTGTATAGGTACTTGTGTTTGAATGTTTGGTCCCTGGTTGGATGGAACTATTTGGGAAGGATGAGGAGATATGGTTTTGATGGAGGAGGTTTGTCACTAAGGATGGGCTTTGGGGGTCTCCAAAGCTCATGCCATTCCCAGTTAGCTCACTCTGCATGGTGCTTGTGGATCAGATGTAA
The DNA here is from genome assembly GCF_000001635.26 of Mus musculus. Lineage (NCBI taxonomy): Eukaryota > Metazoa > Chordata > Mammalia > Rodentia > Muridae > Mus > Mus musculus. Next base: position 115,407,356 of record NC_000074.6, on the reverse strand, counting down.
GTTCTTAGCTGCCGCTCTATCCCCATGCCTGCCTGTCTGTTGCTATGCTCCTTGCCATGATGGTCATGGACTCTAACCCTCTGAACCTGTAAGCCCTAAATAAATGCTTTCTTTTATAAGTCACTATTGCCTTGTCAATTACCAGTATCTTATCCTAGAAGTAGAAAGACAATTGAGATGTAATTGGCCCCAAGCTGAACCTTGTTTCTTGATTTGCTTGTAGAACCTCAGAGTTACCAAAGCTATTAGAATATGAGCCTGTCTCACAGACTCTTGTGAACATATTTGCAAAATTATTGTTGTTAATAGTTTTGTACTTTGATTTGCAATTCTTATATGCGTAGGCTGCCAAGTCTTTTTGACCCTCGGAGGCTGCTGAAGTCCCCTTCTCCAGGACAACTAAAAAATAAGGCTGCTTAGAAAAGTTCTACTTAGAGCCAGACTCAGAAAGACAAATATTAGCTTTTTATTTCTCACATTTGGAATCTAGGCTTAAATAAAAAATAGCAGGGAGACTCTTTAGAGAGAAGAAGGGGGCTGATAATAAGTGGAGGGGAGAGCAAGAAATGGAAAAGAAAGACAGGTACCCCATGTTTCTCACAAGGTTCCCCAAAACAAACCAGAGTCCCATCCATCAAATGTCACAATGGGGAACCAATGAGTTTATTAGGGCTACTTACAGGGCATGAGGGATGAGGGATGGGCAGAAGTGTGGGTGACCTAGAGCATTCTCGCTGGAAGGTCTGCACCTAGCATGGCTTCCTCACAGATTTGTCAGTGGAGCACCCTTCCTTTAGTCCTCCCAGACTATATCCCCCTTAGCTTCTCCAGAAGATGGCACGGAATTAGGGAAGTTTTGAACAAAGTTGGCTGGGAGAGGTGCCTGGATACTCAGAGGAGGGTCTCAAGACCTTCTCAAGCCCCTCCCTCTAAGAGGGGACACTCATCAACTATCAGTAAGTCCAGCTAGATGTTTCTTCTTTCTTTCCTTCTTTCTTTCTTTCTTTCTTTCTTTCTTTCTTTCTTTCTTCCTTTCTTTCTTTCTTTCTTCCTTTCTTTTTTTCTTTTCTTTCTTTTTTTTCTTTTTTTTTTTCTTTTGAACAGGCCCAGCTGAATTCATGAAGGTCATGGTAGTTTGGCTCATAAGATAATCCTGTATGACAGTCTATCTATCTATCTATCTATCTATCTATCTATCTATCTATCTATCTATCTATCTGTCATCTATCTATTTATATTAGGATATATGTTTTGTCCATAGTGCACACATTCACACACACACACACACACACACACACACACAAACACACAGATGATAGGAGATGAATGCAAACAAAATACAATAACATCTATGTATAAAATTATCCTAACAAAAACTTAAAACATGCAATTAGAAAACAAATGTAAAATATAATTTATAGAGCAACTTCCACCACTTCTAGCATGGAAGGTCACACATGCCTAGTCAGCTAGGTTAACCTTTTTTGGATTTTCTTCAGTGTAATTTTCTCCCTGATCAATGAAAGCCAAAAATCACTGTTGGTTAACAGAGCAGCTTAAGACAACTTCAGGGTCTTCCTGTGGCCTCATCACTGGCAACATCACAGCATCATCTTCAGATGAACTGCCCTACAGTGAAAGGATGGCAGAGTCTACTAAGCCTCTATTTCACAGCCAAGTCTTTGACCACCCCTGAGGCCCCTACAGCATCCTGAGTGAGCCTTTTCTTTATAACATTTTCCAAATCAGTGTGATTTAGGTGACCTTCACATGAAGATGGCACTGGAATTCCCCCACATTGTCCCATGCTCTGGCTCGACAAAAGGCAGGTCTTCACAGGGGTTTTGGGTGCAAAAGTCCAGAGTCTTTCTAAGAATGGGGGAGAGCCTGAGGCAGCCACGGGATGCTAATATCAGAGACAGAGGTGAGGGTGCCTAATCCCAAAGAGGCTGTGCTTGTGGGATGGGGGGAGGGGAGACAGAGCCTGCAGGACATGGCCTTCTAGACTCACGTTTGAGATCTAAGGCTGAGCTACTCCCTTTCCAAATGTTCATCTTCCTATACCTAAGGTTCTAGCCACAGCAGGTATCTACATTGTCTCTGGCCCCTGTCCTGACTCAAAGAGCAAATCCCCAGAGTGTGTTTGTCGAAGACGTGCTGAGCTCTGTACATGTTCCTCTCTAAAGAAGGAGCCTCTTTGAGATGATGATCGCATTTCCTCCTACCTGAGATGGCCATTGCTTTCATTCTTGCATCTCTCAAGAGGATAGCAGGACTCACGGAGACACAGACAGACAGACCAAAGGGGGGAAAATACAGGTACACAGGACCCAGCCTATGGATATAAGGGTATGCATGAGAAAAGTAGAAAAAGTAGTTCTTAATTCTACCAGTTTCTTCATACTTGGGGGCTCTTCTCTCTAAAAGGTTGCTAGAATCAGACCAGGCATGGTGGCATGTTCCTCTAATGTGAGCACTTAGGAGACAGGTGTATGAGAATGGCTGCGTAGTGGAGGCCAGCCTCCTGTCCCCCCAAATACAAAATACAGCATACATTGATACAGATATTAGTACCCCAGAGAGCAAATTAGACATAAGAATTAAATATCAACTCTATTCCAAATTCACAGCATATACCCCTGAAAATAAAAAGCACACTGTATCCTCCATACACACATTTCTGGAGTCTGGAACAGGATCGCAAATTTCAGATTCTCCCTGTTTCAGCTTGCTGCTTCTGGTAGCCTTATTCCCAGGCAAGAGAGCTAGGGTCTACTTTCATCTCTATATACACTTTCAAAGGAGCTGGTCCTAAGACCTACAGTTGCTAATGGCCGACACGTGGGGCAGGTAGAAGACAGGAAGACATGAGGTTACCCTCTGTCCCACGGGCAGCATGCTTCCTTTTGGGGTAGTTTAGAGAGTTTCCTTAGTGCTTAAATGATGGCGAGAGCAAAGCTCAGGTTTTGAAATGTTGGGGTCCTTCTACCCACAGATCCCAAGCCCTCCACTGCCTCGCTCTAAGGAAAAAGCACAGTTGCAGGAGCCCCCTTGCTTCCGAAGGACTTTGAAAGTCAGCAGCCTCTATTTTCTGAACCGAAGGCTCTACTAGAGTGCTTAGGGGAAAGAAAAAGCTGATGGGAACTCAAGCCAGAGGCTTTGCAAGAGAGAAATCTTGGAAAGTTTTGCTTATTTCTTTTCCTCTCTCTCCTCCAGCAAAGCACAAAGATTTTCACTTCCTGTAAGAAGGTAGCATTGATTTAAAACAACAAAACAAAACAAAAAAACCCCACCATTTTTCAGTTTCAGAAAAATAACAAAAGAATCACAAGCCTGCACCTAAAGGATGCCTGAGTGTTTCTTGTCCTCACGAGAGGCACAGCTACACCTGGCCTCTGGACTGAGAATGCCAATCAGCTGGTACCCTCATTTCTCACTTTTGCCTCTGAACCCAAATGGGCAGCATCGGGACAGCTCTGCCTGCTCCTAATTAACCGTTTCATTTCCCTACGAATGGAAAAGAGATGTTCCTTAGTATGGGGCTGCAGCCCCACAAAGTTTACAAGCCCAGACTGCATTTAAGAACAGCATGAAGATATTCTCCTTCTGGACCAGGCCTGTGGACAGGGCTCTGGGGCTGCATTCTCAGCTGATGCCCTTCCAAATTGATTCACAAATGCTCTTCCCCTCTTTCCACACCAACACAGCACATTCTGTGGGCCAGAATGTCTTAGCTAGTCAGTCTCCTAATTGTTGAATTGAGTAATGGTCATATTTATGCATACTTATGCACTTCTGTCAAATTACAACAACAACAACAACAACAAAAGTCACCTCCAGTTTCAAAGATGGAGACATAGAAGTGTAAGATCACTTCCATCTGGTCACACAGCAAAGACCAATTGATTTTGTAGTGCCTGTACTGTTTCTAAAACCATCACCTATTTTAACCCTGTAGAAGGTACAGGTAACCCCCTGTTTCCCTCTGTATTAGTGGAGATGAAAAAGATAGCACTGATCATCAAGGGTGAAATGACACGTGAGGTTTCACTCTATAGCGATGCAATGGGAAGTCGAACGTTTCTGAGGATCACTGGCCACTACCATAAGCTGGAAGAGACAAAGATGGGTTCTCTACTGGAGTCTCCTTCAGTTCAGATATCTGGTATCAGACATGGGAAAGAATAGATTCCTGCTATTTTGAGCTCCACTGTCTGTGCTCATTTATCAAGGAGACCCTAGGAAAATATTGAGAAACTGTACTCCTTTCTACCAGAGTGTTACTGTCACCACTGTAATGACCCTCATTCCACAGGGACCTAGGACTGGGACCACAGAGCAGCTCCCTCTGCTGGAAGAGATAGGCGAGTCAGGAATTGTTCTGCTAAAGATCATGCCCTCCACTTGGACGTACCCAACGTTGCCTGGTTTGGGTACTATCCAGACTTTTTAAAGGCTTCTTTTACAGCTACACGTACATTTGTCCTTTTTGATGCTTTCCCAAGCTTCCTCCAGCTTGTGTAATGTAGACTTCTCCCCAGGGAAATATTTCAAGAGACGGAAAGACGGAGAAATGGCGGCTCTGGAACGGTGGGTAAACATTAGCTCCTTTCACAGCCTGGCTTTCTCAGATGACGAATCTGTGGTCAGGCCCCCAAATCCCAAGGAGGCCTGCTTCAAACATTCATTTAGACCAGTCCAAAGGGTCAAGGACCTGCTATATAAAAAGTCCCTAAATGTACACAGATGATGGGACTTGCACGCTGGCACAGACATTCTAAAAGTGGCTTGGGGTTAGGCTGTGGTCCATTTCAAATTTATTTTTTTAGCCAAGACAGGGTTTCCAAACTGGTCTGTGTTTCAACTCTTCACCATGGTCCTCCACCACCCTTTGTCTTCCTGTAGAAGATAGAAGTTTAAAAATCAATCTGTGAGTACATTGGTGGTGGTATCTCCCAAGTCAAAAAGGCAGAAAGAGAAGCCAGGCTTGGCAGTAGTGTAGCTGACCCAAAGTCTAGATTGTCCAAGGGAATCTCAGAATGAACTCATGTCCACTGAAGAGCTCTGGTGTGACAGGCTATAGTCTCCAAGGAGAAAGAAGCAGAGTGAAGGGAGGAGAGGAAGACAGAGAGAGAGAGAGAGAGAGAGAGAGAGAGAGAGAGAGAGAGAGAGAGTAGAAGGAGAGATGTGGGTCACCAACCTTGTATCCATAACAGATCCACTCAAGGTGACTAATCCAGTCCCATGTTAACAACCTTAATCACCCAAAGAGCAAAGCCTTCATGATCTAATTGCCTCTCATTAAACCCTATTCCCTAACCTTGTTGCACTGTGGATTCAGCCCTGACTCCTGATTTGGGGAGGGGACATCGCATCAAGCCAGTGTCCTCCCCTCAGTGCATTGGGAAGGGTTGCCTGCTAACACATCAGCTTCAGTCCAATGGCACCCAATAGGAGCTCTGACGTCCAAAAAATATAAAGTAGGGCTGAGAAGATGGCTCAGTGGGCAAAATGCGTATTGCACCAGCACGAAGAACTAAATTTGGGTCCCCCAAATCCACGTGAAAATCTGCATATGGTGGCTCTTGCTCTAGCACAGGAAGGGCTGAGACACCTGGGTCCCCAGTGCTCAGTGGCCAGTCTGTGGTGAGCATTAGGTTCAGTGACAATTCCTGTCTCAAACAAGTGAGATGAAGAAGAACTGGCATCAGTTTTTGGCCTCCACATTCACATCCATGCATGGGCACACCACACACACACACACACACACACACACACATACACACACACAGAGAGATACACATAGAGACAGACACACACAGAGATGTGCACATGCACACCCACATGCACACTGTAAAGTACTAAGTTGTATCTTTTGGGGCCACCAAACACATGGTGCTTGGTCTTCCCAGCAACAGGACTCATCACCAGGGAAGACTGGGATGCAGAGCCCCATGCTGCTATGAGAAAGTCAGGCTGACTCTTGCCTTTCTCAGCATCCTGTGGATAGATGCTGGGGTCTTTGCAGGAGCCAATGGGCTGCACTGTACCCTGGCAGGAGTTAAAACAGTAGCAAGTTCCCAAGGAGTTGAGAAGAGGATTTAAGGATCTAAATGTCTGATTAAATGTATCTTATGACCCTCCACAAAACAACACCAGCATACAAGAGTTCCTACTTGGGGTAGATTTTCACATGTTACTGCCAGTAAATCCAGAAGACTGAAGTTTTAAAATCTGCCGTCTTTCTTACATTTATGTTTGTTGATTTAGGCCTTTGAAACATTTTGGGTTACATGAAACTCAGGAGGAAAGAGGGCCCTGAAATAACCAAAGCTCAGAGCCTCTGATCAGACTTTGGCAGGGAGTCAGTGTCAGGAGTTGGCCAATAAACAGCAAGGCCAAAAGAAGGGAATCAGAGAGAGACAGCAAGCAGAAACTAACCTGAGTTACATGAGACTTTGTAATATGTACACACACACACACACACACACTCACACTCACACAAACACATACACACAATCATACACACAGACACACACATATACATGCACACAAACACATACATACATATATACGCACAAACATTATATAAGAGATAAACAGATGAACAATTAAGAGGGAAAAAATTAATGTGTGAATGAATGATACACTATTTGGAGGAATGAATGAATGAATGATTTAACTCTAAGCCTCAGGTTTTCATGTATTTGGGACTCCCCTGATGCTATAACCTTCCCATGTCTACCCCAAACTCCGGAAGTTCTATGGTGGGTGTGGCTATGTGGTCACAGGTGACAAATGTCCTACTTGGAACAGCGCTGTGGTCTGGTCCTTAGCGAGGTGGTGTGATCAGCACCTCCCTCCACTGAAGCAGTTGGCAGTGGGAACCGCACACACCAGGCCTCAGGGAGTGGTGGGTTGCAGGGAGCTGGCTGACACTCCCATTCTCTGTCTGTTACTCTTGGGCTGGGATGCAGAGGGACTTAGGTTTCTGCCCTGTTTCATGTGGCGCCTTTTAGAATCAGAATCCACTTGAAGTGGTTTGGGCTTTTCTGCTTTCCCGCCTGGTGTTCGCTGCAGAGAAACACCTACAAACGCGCACTGTGCTGCTCAACGCCTCTGTCCCCCGGTGAGTTCAGAAGAGTCCCACAGGCCACATCAAGATGAACATCTATCATCAGAGACGCCCCGGTGGGGCCCTGCCTGCCAGTCACTCAAAAGGGTTTTCTTCTACCTCCATTAAACACCCTCTCCAACACTGGCTCACACGTGTTCCCTGTCTGGGAGAACAAGCCACCCTTGTTTGACTGAAAAGACGTGTTTGGGGCTGCTGAAAGGTAGAATAACCTCTGCTTGATTTTACATCCCATATGGACCCTGATTTCCTTTGCAGTCAGTGACTCCATCCTACAGGTGACAACCTGGTCACCTTCCTGGAACTTACCTAAGAAACAGAGAAAGTTCCTTGGCTAGCCATCGGTATTTTTTTCCCCTGGGGTCTCCCTAAAAGCTTCTTGACCCCATTATGGACAACATTATGAAAGAAAACGGTCCCTCATAAGAAGGAAGACTGCTGGATATCTGTCTCAAGCAAGATCCCCAGAGATGCCCCTATCAGCTTCAGGTGTTTGATTGAAAATGACTTACTGACCTTAACCAGCCAGATGTATATTTATTGATGGTTCCTTACCAATATTAATGATGCATTTTGATCAATATCAGCAGAGCGGTGTGTAAGTGATAAAACCCACAATTGGACATCATTTTAATGCTATAGTTATTCAGGCTGTGACCACTGCTGACATCTACCTAGTTAGTGAGAGCAAAAAACCTGGGAGGCGAAGACAAGTTAATTTTCATATTTTACAGCTCAGGGGATGGTTGGCTGACATGTACAGAGTGACTGGACACTTCTGTTGCATCAGAGCAGCTTGCTTACAAACTCTGAGATTTAAAGGTATTTATGTGCCTGCGGGATGGTATCGTAGAAATGTCATGGGACAGTTGCTGTTGAGACTATTGGTCTTCTGACGTCTCTACTCCCATATTTCTAAGTGGAAAAGCAAGCACCTGGGGCTCTGATAGGATTTTCCCTTCACTGCCTAGCTCCCATCCCAGTATGTGTGTGTGTGTGTGTGTGTGTGTGTGTGTGTGTGTGTGTGTGTATGCATGTGTGTAGGGAGCTGATAGGGGTGGGACTGATCTGGAACCTTCCAAGTCATACTCTTTGGGGTCACTAATGAATAGCAGAAGGTCGCCTTCCAAGCCACCGAGAACTCTTTTCCTGTTTCTCTTTTCTCCATCACGAATACATTGGTTCTTGAGAGCTGGTTGAGCTATGGAGCTCCTGCACGTAAATTTAGAATTATGCCCAGAGGAAGCCAACGCCCACCTGATGCAATGGAAGGCCTGTAGTAAAACCCTTCCCTCCGGGGCTGGTCTACAAAAGACTGGCAGGAGTGATGCTAAATTCCCAGCCCCCTTCCTTTTAGAAAAGGAAACTAAGACCCCAACATAGGTACTGGTTGCCCCCCCCAAGGCTGTAGGAATCAGAATACGTATGTATCTCTCTTCTGTTCTTGTTCTATCCTGTACTTTCTTCTCTGTCCTGAGCAGATATCCTGGCTAGAAGGCCTCCCCTGATCCTCCTTGCTTTCAAGAACTATGTTACACACCCTTTCTTTCTAACGCCAATCAACACAAGAAAAAGTTCCTGGGAGCCCTCAAGGGCACACAGTGTGACCTGGCTCAGGAAGAGTCCTTCTTTCCAAGGGCTTCCTCAAGCCTTTCTATCCTGACTGCTCAGTCATCCCCTGGTCTCCATATTTCTGTGGTTTTGAGTCTCCATTGAGTTTACAATACTGGAGAGACATGGTGGGTTGTAGGCATCCACGAGCCCCTTGGAGCAGTGCATTTGCTCTCCACTTGAGAAAATTGGTGAGGTTGGGCGTATCTCTCAAGTTTCGTTTCTGGATTTAAGATGGTACTAGAACCCAGCAAGCCCTTGGCACAGGCATCAGCTCGGGCAGAATTTCTTCAGAGGTTGCCTTACAAAATAGAAACTAGGTCCCTGGAGGTCTGAGGTGGTCACATCCCTCCACTTCCCTTCTTATGTGGCTGCCCCACACCCTACAGGGGCAATTTGCATGAGAGGAAGTCTGAGAGGCAGGGACAGCCCCCAGCCTTCAAGTCACAGGCCACAGAGAAGGAAGATGAGGCAAATCTAGAGTGAGTCTCATTCCATTCTAGCCCCCGAAGTTCACTGGGGTTTCAAAATGGCCATATTCTCTCCCCCACCCCCCACCCCATGACCTTATTTCTACATGGGGGAACCTCGGGTTGTCATTTCATCACAACTTGCTCTTAGATTGAGGAGGGGGAGAACAAAAGACAAGGAGACTGGTAGACAAAGTAGGATTTTGGCTCACTTGGGGTGGTAGCTGGGTTTTCAGCCCCACCCCCTCACCTCCCGTTTCATTGCCACTTATGATGAAAGAGAAACAGGTAGGAAGAGAGGCTCTCCATGAGAACTGCCAGGGGTCCCTCACAAGGGCTCCGTGCCATAAGAACCTACCTGTAGGACAGAACAAAATCAAGTTCGAATGATTGAGTATAGGGGACAAGATAAGGAAGAGGCACGACTCCTTCAGGTGCCAAGAATCACTGGGCCACTGCTGTTAGAAGCCATTCATTCTATCACCAGACTAAGCCCAGTCCTGCTCCTGTCTCCTATCCCATTGTGAGTTCTGATTCTACACTGTAAGGCAAGTATTATAGGTTTGGTCCAATGTTGTTTGGATTATGTTAATCTGGGTCCCCAAAATGTATACAAGAGTCAGCATATCCACTCGTAAGACACTGAGGAAACCCTGCCCCCAGTTGATTTTGATTGGTAAATAAAGTTGTCAGTGGGCAATGGTTGGGCAGAAAGACAGAGGTGGGACTTTTAGGATTCCCAGACAAGGGACAGAGGAAGGAGGAAGGGAGGGAGAGATCCACCAAGCTGGGAGAAGGAGAACCAAGACACCATGCCTAAGAAGTGCAGGACAGAGAGTATAGCTGACATGTAGGAGCCAAGGGATCATGGCCCAAGAAGGCTACTAGTCTGGGTCTAGGGCAGCAAAGATGAAATATAGATTTTTAGTAAGTAATAACTCAGGGATATCAAAGGGGGTAGAATAGCCACAAGGAGGTTAGAAAGTGACCCGATCATTGAGCTATTTAGGCTTACCAAAATATAAAGGCTGTGTGTGTGTGTGTGTGTGTGTGTGTGTGCACAGATTCCATTCCAGAACCCAGAACACTGGGGTGAGTAGCACCACCGTTGGAATTAATTTGAGTAGCATTAATTTGGTACTGATACAGGCAAGCACCTGGACAACTAGGGCAGTGATCAGTTACTGTGGGCACTTGAGACTAAGAATCCAAAATTGTGACAGGCTCCACAATGAGAGGAAAGTAAAGAGACTTTCCATAAAGATTTGGGCAAGAGAACGACAGAAAGGTAGGAAAATAATGTATCAACCAAATGCTTCAAGGGCTTTTTTATTTCCTTTAAGTATCACAGTCCTGAGAAGTCTTAGGTAGCTCTTATTTACTAGGAAGAAAAAGAGGTAAAAGAGTGAAACCCAACCAAGCATGCAAAAGAAGAACTCCATCCTAGAGTCTAATGATGTCTTGAGTTTGGAGGTGGGGTTGGGAGAAAGAGAGACTACCTTAGGGGCAAACAACACATTGGGAATTCATTTCTCCTACTGGTTCTCCTTTGAAAGCCATGGAAATTCATGCCTACCCTCACAGGGCTCCCTAATGCCAATGCTCCTATGTAGCTTGCTTTCCTTCACCCAAAAGGACAGGTCATGTAATCATGCCAGGCATCTTGGTTCACCCATCAGATTGTTTCCCCCTTCGGGAACTGAATCGTCTCTGCTTATCACACTTTGATCCTGTGATACCTGTGCACACAAGGTGCTGGCTACCTCCTGACCTGTGCTGCTTCCGGCTCTGGCAGAACCTTCTTTATATATCATCTAGGTGTATTTGCTGTCAGAATGATCTTGTGGGGTAGGCACCCTTGCTGTTCTTCCCAGTCCACAAATCTTACATTTGAGGCTGAGGGGGACATGAAAACCGCAGACTTAGGCAGTAGACAGTGGAAAAAGATTCTAGATCAAAGCACAGCTCCTTCTAAGATTAGGCTCCAATTCCAAGCACAGAAGGGCCACGTTTCCCTCGTGAGGTGAAGAAAGAACCCGCAATTTACAGAGTGAAGATGCTTAACTTCTGCCACTGCCTGAATAGCACATGCCCACACTCCATGGTCCTCAAGAGAGCGGGCAATGCCAGATGAGTCCACTAGTGGCCACTATGTTTCCTTTGGGATTTAACATCTGGATCAAAATAGTCAGGATGTCAGGTGAGAGTTAAGAGACCCAAGTCTCCTCAAAGAGAGACCACTGTGGCTTGGTGCCAGCAGAACTGCATGACTGGTGATGAAGGCACCATTTAGAAATTCTCATAAGCTGGAAAGCCACCCTGCCCACGCTCCAGATTCTCAAAAAAAAGTAGTACCTGATCTTTCTATAACTGTCACTCTGCAGACCACTGTGCTTTTGGACTCATTGTCCCAACTTCAGATAGCTACGCTCCCATAGGAGTCTTCCTACTGGCATCTCAGCAGGACACAGATGAAGGAGGGATGGGTCATGTAACCCCATTTGATAGGAGGAAAAGTAGAGTTTCACAAAGTTTAAGGAGATTCCTGTCACCTCCACATCATAGCACAGAGACAACAGTGTCACTCATCTTCCCCCATACATCTGGCTGATTGGTCATATGCTAAGCTGTCCTTGAGTCTCTATGGGGATTGTCGCCCTTGGTACTTGGCCAACCGAAAACAAATTAGAAGCAACATGCAAAGGAGATACCTCTTAGTTTCTTTTTTGGAAACCTTCTCTTACTCCATTCACCTCTCATCCACCTCTCACACATCTAGAGAGCTCCAACCTTACATGGTATCTCCCTTTCTGGCCACTGTGTCATGTCCAGGAACAATGTGAGCATACGTAGGCATGAATATCTTACTGTGAATTCCAGCTTGATCTCCACTATCATCATGGTGCGTCTATCCAGTGACTCTCCACATTTAAAATAATAGCAACTGCTTGGCCAGTTGCAACTTCTTGAACAGACTACTCAGATCCATGCATTATGGACTATAATTGAGTGAAATAAATCTTTCCTCTTTAAGCTCCTGAGATGCTGAGGATCTACTGACTATGCAGTGAGTTATACTTGTAAAGTCTTTTCATTTCCATGGGGATTTGCATTGTAGTTATAGAGACAGCCTTGTGGCCAATCATTTGGAATCATGAGTGTTGTACTCATGTCCACTGAGGGCCACCAGATGCTTTCCTGTGCTCTAATCCAGAAATGTACCCCTCCTTAGAGACCCCCCAAAATGTGTCATCCTTGCAATTTCCTGTGGATATTTCTATTTCTTCCACACAACACCTTTATAAGCATCACTAGTGTACACAACACCTTTATAAGCATCACTAGTGTATACCATTCTCAGCAAAGCGGGGACCAGATCTGATTCAGTGCCTACTGATTCCTGTCTACTCTCAACTGTGATAGCTGGTCTTGGTTGTTAACTTGACTACATCTGGAACTGACTAAAATCCCAGAGGTTTGGTGCACCTATAAGAGATATTTCTTAATTAAATAACTTTGAAGTTGGAATACCCACCTTTAATGCAGATCTTTGAAGGTGCAAAGATGCACCCTTAATCTGGGCCACACATGGTGACGGCTTTATATTTTAAAGGACATGGAAGAAAGAAGCCATTGTTCTTTGCCTTCTTGCTCTTACTTGCACTAGCAGGTTAATTCCTTCTCTGGCATTAAAACCTACTTCTTCAGGTCTCCAGTGTATATTGAAGACCATCTGAGACATCCGACCTCATGGACTCTACAACTACCTGGTTTTTGGACTTTCTGCTGGTAGACAGCCAGACAGCCATTGTTGGACTAGCTATACCACAGGCTATAAGCTACTGAAAAGGGGGGGGGAGGGAAGAGGGGGAGAGAGAGGGAAACGAAGAATAGATGGCAAATAGATAATTAGATAGATAAATAGATAGATATTCATTCTATTGGTTCCATTCCTCTAGAGAAATTCTGCTAAGTATACCCAATCACATTGTCCTTCATATTCCAAGGTGAAGAATTTGTTTGAAACCTGGATGTTTAATTCTTTATTATTATTATTAGTAGTAGTAGTAGTAGTAGTAGTAGTAGTAGTAGTAGTAGTAGTATTCACTTTATATCCTACTCACTGCCCCCCTTCTCGTCACCCCTTCCCCAGTCCTTTCCCTTTCCCCATCTCCTTCTCTTCTGAGAGGGTGGGGGCCCCCTGTATATCTCCCCACCCTGGTACATTGAGTCTCTGCAAGACTAGGCTCATCCTTTCCCACTGAAGCCAGACAAGGCAACTCAACTAGAAGAACATGTCCCACAGACAGGCAGCAGCTTTTGGGATAACTCCTGCTCCAGTTATTCAGAATCCACATATGTAGCAGATATGAAGGAGAGGGCTAGGCTAATGCTTCGGTTTCTGAGAGTCGTAAGGGTTCAGGCTAGTTGACTCTATTAGACTTCCTGTGGAGTTCCGATCCCCTTCACGGCCCAAAATCCTTCCCCCAGCTCTTCCATAAGAGTCCCCCAGCTTCACCCGCTGTTTGCCTGTGGGTGTCTCATCTATCTGAGTCAGCTTCTGGATGGAGCCTCTCAAAGGACAGCCATGCTAGACTCTTGTTTGCAAGCATAACAGAGTATCATTAATAGTATCAGGGATTGGTGCTTGCCCACAGGATGGGTCTCAAATTGGGTCGGTTATTGGTTAGTCATCTGGATGCTTAATTCTTTTACTGTGGGCATTTTTTAAAAATTGGGTCTTTAAGTTTTGTTTTTGTTTACTTTCAATCACTCTTTAGGATAACATGTAAAATTGAAAAGTTAATTATTATATACAATGAGAAACTCATCACCATAGATGGGCAGAAGATACAGATCTTACATAGAGAATTTTTTCCTGAGGAACAACTCTAGCCCATTTGTTCTCTGCAATATCCCCTTCTCTCTGCTCCTCCCCCCCCCACACACACCTCATTGTCACCAAAGACACTCCTCTGGCCTCTCTGGTTACTCATTCTTTGTCTCTGATAATCTAGTCCTCAACTCCCCTGCATGAAACTGTTTATTCTAGACACATTGACAACCTGTCTCCATTAGGGTTATGGAACGGATGGGTCAAGATTAGAGACCCGGTTGACTGAAGACAGAAGAGTCTGAAAGCTCACTCATTTCTTGGTCCAAGGGCAGGAAGGCAAGACCCAGGTGAACATATCACAATACTTTACAAGGGGGACTGATGGATGCATAGGGGGCTGATATTCAGAAACAAAGTCTGGCCATTTCCAACTACTATACATTTGACCATTTTATGTTAAAGAGGTAGAATTTTATTTATTTTGCCAATGAAAATTGTGTGTGTGTGTGTGTGTGTGTGTGTGTTTAATTCGAATGACACTCATCATTATCCACACACCACTAGACACTTTGACTCCATTGTTCTCCGTGGCACATTGGGAAATTCACTGAAGTAGAAAGAGACAAACCTGATCTTAGGTTTTTCAAAGAGCTTCCTCAAGAGTCAATTTCAATGGAAGATCAAAGATTAGTCATAGGCAAATTCTGGTTCCCACAGCTTCCCTTCCTCCAAGTTTCCCCATTGACCCTACAAGCCTATGAATAGTATCAGAGGGGAGGAACTGGTGGTCAGACATGAATGAAGCAATGGTCCCACTCTTCCAAAAGGCTCATGGCATGTGCCTGATGGAAGTTCTTCTTGGAGTGACCACAGACTGAGGACATGATTCAGTTGATAAAGTGTTTGTCTTCTGAGTGTAGGGAGCTGAGTTTTATCTCTAAAACCCATGTTTAAAATGACAGGCATAGTAGCTAACACTCATAATCTCAACCCTGGAGAAGGGAAGGCAGGAAGATACTTGGGAATACAATGTGCTGTCCTCATTAACAACAAGTTCTATACCAGTGAGAGACCCTACCTCAAAGAAATGATGTGGACTTCTGAGGAATGACACCTGAGATTAATCTTTGACCTGTACATATGTGCACACATCTGTACCAGCATATACATGAGCACACACATGTACAGCTACACACACAAAGAAAGGGCATGGCTTAAAATGTTTTGTCCCATAATCAGCTTCCAAATGCTGACACCATTGCCTACACTAGCAAGATTTTGCTGAAACGACCCAGATATAGCTCTCTCTTGTGAGACTATGCTGGGGCCTAGCAAACACAGAAGTGGATGATCACAGTCAGCTATTGGATGGGTCACACGGCCCCCAATGGAGGAGCTAGAGAAATTACCCAAGGAGCTAAAGGGAACTGCAACCCTATAGGTGGAACAACAATATGAACTAACCAGTACCCGGGAGCTCTTGTCTCTAGCTGCATATGTATCAAAAGATGGCCTAGTCGGCCATCACTGCAAAGAGAGGCCCATTGGACTTGCAAACTTTATATGCCCCAGTACAGGGGAATGCCAGGGCCAAAAAGGGGGAGTGGGTGGGTAGGGGGTTGGGGTGGTGGGTATGGGGGACCTTTGGGATAGCATTGAAAATGTAAACGAGGAAAATACCTAATTAAAAAAAAAAAAGAAAAAATGTTTTGTCACAAGATGGGTTAAAGAGCAAACCATATGCAAAGGGCTCAGCTCATTCTTTGAGGCCACTGGGATGTTCAAGGGCAAGCAGCTGTTGAATTCCTCTGTCAGGTGCCATATACTAAGGTTGTTCAAGACCACACTTGCTTTATTTTCTTTGACTTTTGAACTAGGATAGAAAGCTCGGATTCAGGGTGTAACCTTGCAGTTTATTGCTCTCTGGTCTTAATCCCCCACCCCCAAGATTCTACTTCCTTTTCAGTTCTCTTGAGTCTCTTCGACTCAAGTGTGGTTGGTGTGTCTAGTTTGCCTATCAGTGATCATAGAACTCTTGCCATGTACAAAGCTTATCTGTAGGCATCATCTTGTCAGATGAAACACACGTCTAGGTACCAGAATCCATCATTCAGGAGACCAGATGGAAAATAGTGATGGAAGCACCTAGAAATGGCACTGGTACCCCAAATTGCATGCACATGAAATCACCTGCTGCCTGTTTTGCATGCTATCAGGGAGATCAGACACAAGGTTCTAGTTGCCTGGCAATGAACCCCCAGGAAGCTGCACACTAAGCTTAAGGGAAAATGAGTGAAAAGTATGTGTTCCAACCCTCTCCACGGCCAAACACAAAACAACAGGCTCAAAACGCTGTGGTTTAAAGTGCAGCACAGACAAAATGACCAAGAGTAGCTTAAGGAAAAAGAAGAAAAAAACCCACCCGAACAGAATAAAGAGTGAGAAGCCTACAAGGGAATATTTATTGATACAAAGCAACAAAGTACATTTCAGAACTGTACTGTCTAAGCCCTGTTGGACCTAAACTCTAAACATGCCTAGATCTTCTAAAGAAGAGAATACAGAGAAATAACATCTTCTTTAAAACAGCCAGACATGAGGCGGGAGACATGGCTTGGTCAGTAAAGTACTTACCAAGCAAGTATAAAGACGTGAGTTCAGATCCTTGGCCCTCACATAACGAGTCTTGCTGAATACGTGAACTCCAGTTTCGGAGAGATCTCTCTCTCTCTCTCTCTCTCTCTCTCTCTCTCTCTCTCTCTCTCTCACACACACACACACACACACACACACACACACACACACACAAAGAGAGAGAGAGAATAATTAATGAAAACACCTTACACATACACGTGAAAAACCATCATATATACACACATCATATATACACACATCATATATACACACATCATATATACACACATCATATATACACACATCATATATACACACATCATATATGCACACATACAAAAATAACTGGACATAGAAAGGACATTGTATCATTCTAGTGTGTTGCTATTTCTAACTAGAGACTGCCAGTCACTTGTTTGGCT